>NC_040917.2:21057764-21357764 GCF_004126475.2 Phyllostomus discolor | reverse complement strand
AAAAGTTTTATAAAATACATACATATTTAAACATTTCCTTAATTAAATGGTTGGTAGAAATGAAAAATGTTATCCGCCTACCCTTGAGGAGCTTTAAGTACCTTTAGAATAATATATTAATTTTTCAAGATCACTAAGGGACTAATAATGACTATTTTAATAATTAAAAAGGGTGACATAAATGTCACATAAAAGGAAAATTACAGTGAAGTCAATAATAAGGAAATTATCTTTTTTGTGGTATAGAGCAAATAGAGCCGTGAATCTTCCCTTTTGTGCCTGCTGGTGCTTATCAATGACACCGAAGCTCCTGGTAAAAAGGGTGGAGCCTTTTCCACTAACTGCTGAACTGCAGTCCACCACGTGCCTCACTGTGGCTGATGGGATAATAGTTAATGTGATAGAAGAAATGCCTTGAAAATTCTCGTTCATTTAGGCTCACTCTCTCTTGCTGCTCTTGGCATTAATTGGTGCATCTTAAGAATCATTTAGAGTGGCCCAGCTGAGCCCAATTCAAGCAAGTGACTCATAGAATCCTGAGGTACATAAATGACCACTTTTTAAAAAAGATTTTATTTATTTATTTTTAGAGAGGGAAGAGTAGAGGGGGAGGGAGAGAGAGAGAGAGAGAGAGAGAGAGAAACATCAATGTGTGGTTGCTGGGGGTCATGGCCCACAACCCAGGCATGTACCCTGACTGGGAATCAAACCTGCGACACTTTGGTTCGCAGCCCGAGCTCAATCCAGTGAGCTATGCCAGCCAGGGCTTAATGACCACTTTTTAAGTCACTAAATTAATCATGGTCTTTTACTCTACACTACAGAGCCAACAAAATTTCCTCCAAACATAGAGACTATATATTCTATAAATCTACCTCCTACAAAATACTTAAATGCTTGATAAAATACACCAATGCATACACTTCAAAATATGTGCATGGCTTGCAGGAAAGGCAGGGAGATCATGAGACCAAAATGTAGAACGAAGACAAATACAGAACGTAAGTGAGCCAAGCCAGCAGCGACCATACCGGGATTGGAGGAGTTCACGGAACTCAGACATTTCCTTGTTTATTTGTTTTCAAGTTCCATAGGTGATGATGTATAAGAACTTGAGCTTGTGCTATGGGGCTTGTCTGCGGTGTGGGTTGACCCAGCGTAAAAGTGAATCCCCACAGATCAGCACTCCCAGCAAAAGGATAAACTAGATTACAGTCCTCCCTTAGGACACAGGACATCTCTGAGACTTCGTAATTCCAAATGGCTTTCACACAGGATTTGAGTGGTCTTCCAGGTCATGGTCCAAGCCCTCATAAGCTCGGATATGAATTTAAAGTAGGGCAAGTGGCTCAGGCTGCTCGTGTACCGCGCAGAAGCAAATAGAGCTCTCGGTCAATAAATTCACACTAAACCCAAATCGTAGAGCATTCAACATGCAAAATAACCATGAACATGAATTCTCCAAAGGCCATGGAAAATCAAAAGGAAGAAAATATGATGGAGTCTGAAGGATAATCAAGCCATAGAATCTGGTTCAGGAGGAATTCTCATATTGGAACCATCGGTTAGAGGGTATGTTGTGATCATCATAATTAAAAGATAAAGGAAGGAAGCAAAGATAGAAGCAAGACATCAAAACACTATTAAATCTAGGAATGGATACTTGAAAAAAATAGAAATTTTAGAAATGGAATATTGAAGTTAAAATCATAAAAAATAAAAGTAACAAAAATTAAAATCTCTGTATGTGAGATTCACACACTAGACACAGATGCATAGAGATTTAATGACTAAAGACAAATCTCAATAAATTATCTGAAATTCAGTTCAGAGACACAAAATACAAACATGATTTAGTCCATTCCTGCATTATCGCAGCCCCTACTCGTGTGCTTGGGGATTCCAGTCACCTTCTGAACATGGAAAGCGGTCCTTCCGGTGGGCAGTACAGGTCCTCCCTTCCCCTGCACCCCTCACGTTCCCATAGTGGTCTCCACATGGCCATGCTACAAATGCACATCCCTCTAACAGGCTGTTTCTTTTTTTTAAATTTTTTAAAGATTTTTATTTATTTATTTATTTTTAGAGAGGGAAGGGAGGAGAGAGAGAGAGAGAGAAACATCAATGCACGGTTGCTGGGGGCCATGGCCTGCAACCTAGGCATGTGCCCTGACTGGGAATCGAACCTGCGACACTTTGGTTTGCAGCCCATGCTCAATCCACTGAGCTATGCCAGCCAGGTACAGGCTGTTTCTAATGCTCTCCCGCCTAAGCTTACGGCCAGGCAATTGGCTATCACCCATGAGTTCGTAAAAATGAAGATACATAGGCTTTTATCATTGTTGGCTTCCTTCATCATTGCAAGGAACACGGCATGCCATTCAGCCCACTGGGCTCCTCTGTTTTCCCCTTCTTTGACGGGAGTGGCCTCCTTCCACAGAAAAGCTTGCCCATCTCCTTAGGAACTGCCACAGCCAACTCTCTGCTGGACAGCCAAGAGCTGTTTACAGGGCGGTGTCCAAGGGCAGATGGAATCTGGCAGCCACTCACACAGGCCCAGTGTCACTCCCAAGGGCAGAGGTTTCTCAGTTGTATCTACCCCTCACATTTCCTGGTTAGCGGGGACAGATACGTGTTTTAGTAAAGAGGTAATATAAAAAAAAAATTGCTTCCTTTCATAGACACAGCAATTAATACATTGATTTTGGCTGTCTGAAGTTTACTTTCAAAAATATTTGCATGAGTATCAAGTTCAGTTATCCAAGGAACCACGCAGAGAAATAAATAGAAAAGTGTTAATAATATCAGGGATATTGATCTGGGGATCAATTTCCCAAATATCCTGTCAAAATGCGTAGCATTTGTAACTCCTTTGAATCAAGGAAAGGAGAACCTGAGTAAAACCAAGGTCAGGTTCCAAAAAGAAATCCACCCTTCAAAATGTCACCAGTCACAAATGAAAAATAGAATTAATTTGTTAATTGAATAGCATTAGTAAAAAATAAAGGAGGTGAAATTTGCTGGCAAACAAGAGACACACACATGCGCACACCTCTACACATATGTACACAAACACAGAGAGAGGATGACACATTAAGAAAGTGAGCAAATGTGGGTGTGATACACACTTAGAAACACACAGTTATATACCTGATACCTGATTACCATGGAGATAAAAAAGACTTTTAAAGATATTTTAATAAATATTTGACACATGTATAACACGTTGTGGCGAGTTGTCGAAAAGACTGGCCCAGTTCTGATTTCTATCTCTCAGTAGGGTTGAACAGTCAACTCTGTCTCTTGTTGAATGATTTTCATTTTTGTACCTCCTAAAAATTAAGCAAAGCCTCATAGGTTTGGGCTGAAACCTAAGCACCTTTGTACTTGATTATTTTCCTTGACCGATTATTCCGCAGTGCGGCGGGCTCCACTCTGCAGGACGTGGGTTCAGGTTGCCTGAAGTGCACTTCCTGTGGGTGCGCACAGGACTCACACACACTGGCCTGTGGGCAGCTCCGGGTCTGCGCCGGCGGGATTTATGCCGCAAGGTCCCTAGCTTTCATTTGCTACTTATTCCAGATCCACGGATCATCCTATTACAAACTTCCTTTGTTTTTCCTGTTGCAAGGTTCCTCAGACTAAACGTTCATGACCATCTGACTGCCTCAAAACCTCTAGGGAACTCACACCAATTCTGCTCTGTAGGAAACCTATAGTTTTGCTTCACTTAAAACCTATGAGAGGAATCTAATGAACAAAGTAACATAATGAACAATGAAACAATGCAACCGCGGGCTTAGAAACATGGAACAGACTGAAAGTGGCCAGAGGGGAGATGATGGTTGAACGAAAGGGAAGGGACTAGACAAAGAACTTGTATGAGTGACCCCTGGCCATCAGCAACATTCCGTGGGGATTGACTGTGGGAGTGGGGGGTGGGCTGGGTGGAGGGGGGCAAAGGGGGAAAATTGGACAACTGTAGTAGCATAACAAGCAAAAAGTGATTTAATAAAAAAAATGCACATGCAGATGGGTGGTTGTGCGTGCTATTTTAAAATGTGTACTTATTGAAAAGGAAGAAAATGGTTCATTTTCTTTTCACTCTTCAAAGTGAAAGATTTGATAAATTCTGTTACCCAAATCTCTAGAGAGCAAACTTTACAAAGTATAAAAAAATTGAATGCAAATCTCTTTTACTGTCTTCTAAGTTTTACATACTAAACACAGGAACCAATTTCTCTCTGCCCAAGGATTATTTCAGAATTGAATAACAATAAACCCCTGTGGAACTAGAGAAATAATTATATGTATGCAATTGTATGCATCTATTCTTTAGGCTTCATAGGCTATCTTCTTTTTTAAGGAATAGGAATGCTAATAGATTTTCCCTGGATTTACTTAAGTTGAGAATTATGGGTTTGAGAGATTCCAACAACTAAAATACATACATGGTTCCTTAGAAAAGTTTGCATTTCCCTAGTTTCTGAAACAATATAGCATTTGTAACAGTTCTTTCAGAATGCCAAATATGATTCAATCTCACGATCTTTTGCTAATAAGAATCTATGTGTTCAATCCTTTATTTCTAATGCAGTCCCTATAGTCTCAAAATTGCATGATGCTATTTTATATCATATTGCGGAATTTCATTCTGTGTGACAATAATATATAACTTCATTGTTTATAAATATTTAGCTTATTATTTATAAATATATTTTAATATTTACTTTGTCACTTACAAAATATATTGTTAGTTTGAAGAGCAGTTACAATTTGGTGCCGACACTATCTATCCCCCAGACAAAAGCATATTATGTTCACAGTATATCTGTGTAAAGCATTTCTCTTTAATGTGGCATCATGAGATCTTTAACATCCCCCCACTGTCACCGTACCCACAAAGCTACGAACACACCTAATGGGGTAGAAACCATCCTGTTTTCTAGATTCTGCAAATTCCACACTAGGAGGCAGGAGAGGAGAAAACTGTGTGTGGTGGTAGCTAGCTGTCTCTGCAACGCCTGGTCTCTTTACAG
Source organism: Phyllostomus discolor (assembly GCF_004126475.2). NCBI lineage: Eukaryota > Metazoa > Chordata > Mammalia > Chiroptera > Phyllostomidae > Phyllostomus > Phyllostomus discolor. The sequence goes on along the minus strand of NC_040917.2, from coordinate 21,352,725 downwards.
AGGTGATGCCGAGATACTGCAAAGTCTGCCGAGGCGTTTTCATAACAAGCACGTCTAGCGTTTACCTGTAAGACTCCGATGTCAGATACCTGATCTCTTCGACTTAACACCAGAGAACAGGACGGGCTGTCAGCCGCGTCTGCGGTGCTGAGGAGGAACGGATAAAAGTCTCCAGGGCCTCTTTTTTTTTGTCAGGTTATTTTCCAGTTTTCCTTAGCTGCATCTGACAGTGTTGTACATCCGTTCATCTCGTTAACGCTTTTGTGGAAACTAACTTGGTGCAACTACCCCTGAGCTTTGATAAGTAAAGGAGTACTTTTATTAATAATGCTCTGTAATAGCCTTTCATTTCAAAACATGATGCACTTTGTCAATGTTTAAACAGTAATGACTTTGTGGTCTTAGATTTATGACTCATTCATCACCTCCATTGACAGCTTATTGTATTTTGCAGGTCACAGATACCCATGGAATGCCGAGATACTGTAATTGATCAAAACTGGCTAAGGGGGAAGAAAAATGTTCTTTTAATAAATATAGCATTATAAAGCAGAGCCACCCTACGGTGAGTCTCCCCTTTTCATGATCCCCATTCCGGGTGTCCCCTGCATCTCTGTGACACCAGAAAACCAGACAACAGCGTCTCAGAAGCGGTCCCTCTGGCCCCGCCCCCAGCCCGTAGCTGGTCTCACGCAGCAGGAGGCGAGGCGCATGTTTTCATGTATTCAGGGAGACGAATGTGCTATGGGAATTCCATTGGAAAATAAATATTCAAGGGGAGGGAGATAAAGGGGGAGAGAAAGAAAATTATGATAAAAGAATGGATGGAATGGACACAAATTTCTTTGTGTGTGTGTGTGTGTGTGTATGAAAAGCTTGACCAGCAGTTCAGGACATACCTGGGAATTTGCATCCCTTGAGTTTTGGCAGGGCTAAGAATATGGGCTCAGGACCTTTGCTCCTTTTTCCCAGAGATATTGAACTACTACCAGTATCCTTCTTACATTCCAAGGGGATGGCCTTTCTTTCAGCACAGGAGAGGGTGGGCCCCTGTACTAACTGCCCCCCACCATCAGCTCTGAACCATGTGACCTCAGGATGGACCCAGGAACCAGGGAGCAGGAGGCTGCCACTCTGTCACTGCATGGGTTCGGGGCCCAGGGAACCAGCATCGAGATTCTCTGTGAGAAATAAACCGTTTTCTAATCTGGAAATTGCATGTTCCCTGTCCCTGCACACATGGCCACAATCACAAACACACATACACACACATAAATAATTGCATATAAAACTTAGCAACCACCTGCACAGAGAGAGAAGTTCTGAAGTTGGCCCTTCACCAAGTTCATTGTCTGCACCATTGTTGCCAGGGTGTTGACGCTTTGGGCTTCATCACCTTGACTTTGCATGCACTTCCTGACCCAGCTCCACTGTGACGCCCAGCTTCAGTCCTCTGTGCTAGGACGTGACCAGCCCAATCCTGCTTCTGTCACCCAGAGGACCCTCACTCTCAGCCTCAACTCCAGCCAAAGGCCCGTCGTTTGCAAGATCGTGTTACCATCTGATATATTACTATCATCAGCTCTACAGCCAGGGCCAACACTCAGGCTACGTGAATGTCAACTGTATTAATTCAAAAACGTGGCTGTTAGGACCAGTGGTTCCATCCAGACTATAAGGCACCTGTGACGATCAAGTAAGGTTTGCTGTGCAAAAGCATTGGGTAAACTGCGGAATGTGGAAGAAAATGGCTTTCTTCTAATGATGAGTATGATCAAACCAAGCCTCTAAATAATTGCCCCTAAATTACACTCCTATTCACTAATTTTTCTCATGTTTCATCCTAGAAATAACTAGACTGTTCATTGATCACAGTGAGAATCAATAGTGTAAATAAGAAACAGAAAAGACAGGGTCTAAGGTGATACCAAGGCTGTATGACAAAAATACCAGAAATTCTTACACTTTATGTTAATCCCATCATGTTTTCTACCTCCTTTGATACATATATATATGTTATATAGAGAGATATAGATGAGTGAATTTACTCATATAGTAGCAAGTGAATGTAATCTACCTCCTTTGATACATATATATATATGTTATATAGAGAGATATAGATAAGTGAATGTACTCATATAGTAGCAAGTGAATGTAATCTACCTCCTTTGATACATATATATATGTTATATAGAGAGATATAGATGAGTGAATTTACTCATATAGTAGCAAGTGAATGTAATCTACCTCCTTTGATACATATATATATATATATATATATGTTATATAGAGAGATATAGATAAGTGAATGTACTCATATAGTAGCAAGTGAATGTAATCTGTAAGTGACTGCAGTGGATCAAAGCTTTTCTTCTTAAGTGGGTGTGTGATCGAAAGGCTTGCAGACCACACTAACTTAACGACAGGGGCCCCCTATGGGCGTCTTTAACGAGCGTGTGCTGCTGTCACAGATATATGGTGGAATCAACTTGTCATACGCTCTATTTAATTTAATGTCGTGACTGACTCTCCAGTCAAACAGAAACCATCTGTAAGGACTACTAAAACTGCTGAAAATGTAATTCACACACTTGTGCTTTCAAAACACCTGTCAAACTCCAAATGTCTTTTACTTTACTTATTACAGATAAATACTCAGGTTTATTATGTATATATATACATATATATCATTTTAAAATAAATTTCATAGTAGTAATTATGTTAATCTCATTTTACATCATTAAAAAAGAATGTTCTGAAGTATATGTGTATTTAAATAAAGGGTGGGGAGAGAGTAGGTTTATATTATTCATGTGGAAAGTAATTAATATGTAATACAAGAATTAATATAAAATGTTTCACATACTCACCACTGTCTAATATTATTCTAATTATTTTCATAATTCTAATAATCTCATTATCTTAAAATGAAAGAATAAATTCAATAATAGTCATAACAAAGTTATCCAGTCTACACATTTTTGGCAATTAACTTTCAAAATAAATTCTTTATTTCTATGCATCACATATTTGCATATGTAATGTCCAAATTACATTTCAAAAATTCAGTCATTTATAATTAAACCTTTAAAAATAATGTATGTAGACGAACCAATTGCACTAAAGAAATCAGTGTAGAATACAAATGTATTGTCTTAATCAAATAAGAGCTAGCAATTTAATGTTGCTAGTTTTATATGTACTTATTTACAAGACATAAAAATAAAATGAACTATTATCTAAAAACACAGCGCAAGTGAAAAACAATTTTACTAGATTCTATTTTTACCAGAGTATTTAAAAATGTACTAATTTAAAGGAATTATGTCCGATGATTTAAGTACTCTTGAAAAATTTGTAATGTTGGTTTTCAGGTAGATTCTTAATTTTCTAGAGCCAAGAATGCTAATACGTGATCTCTCTCTTACTTGGAAACTGGAGCAAACACTGTAAAGCAGAGCTATACAAGAAGATTCTCTACCTGTACATAGTATAAACAACCCCAAGGGACGGAAACTGTGCTCACGGCATTCTAGCTGAATTACAAATGAAACTGAGCTTCATAATATTTACAGGAGCGTCAGCCAGATTCATTACTTTTTTGTTTACACCACAGGAGCACTCTGCGTACACGCTGCAGATTTAAAGCTGCATATATTTGTGCACATGACAGAACTCAATGTATGGGTTTCGTTCCTCAGCTGTGCTTTTGCGTAATAATTACAAATAAGGGTTAATTTTTAGCGAATGTGCTTAGTAAATATAACAACAAAGGACCTCTATCAGGGGTATCCAGTCTGAGGCCCGCATGTCGCATGTGGCCCAGGGTGGCTATAGATGTGGCCCAACACAAAAATCACAAATTTATTTAAAACCTTTTTTTTTGCTCATCAGTCTTTGATGGTGTTTGTGTGTTACATGGGTGGCCCAAGACAACTCTTCTTCTTCCAGTGTGGGCCGGAGACACCAAAAGATGGGACACCCCTGTATCTAAACCCACATTAATATACAATTAAATTTTTGAGTCACAAGGTAAAAGGATTAGATAAAGAACATACATGTATGACCCATGAACATGAACAAAGGTGTGGAGATTAACTGTGGGAATGGGGCCTGGGCTGAGGTGAAGGGGATACAGGGGGAAAATTGGGACAATTGAAATAGCATAAACATAGCCCTGGCTGGCATAGCTCAGTGGATTGAGTGCGGGCTGTGAACCAAAGCATCATAGGTTCGATTCCCAGCCAGGGCACATGCCTGGGTTGCAGGCCATAACCCCCAGCAACCGCACATTGATGTTTCTCTCTCTCTCTATCTCCCTCCCTTCCCTCTCTAAAAATAAATAAATAAAATCTTCAAAAAAGAAAGTAGCTTGTAAATAAAAAAAGAAATAGCATAAACAATAAAAATAAATAAAATAAAATAAATTTTGAATAGTAACATTTGTTTTAAAATTTTTAAGGTAGCATTAAAGAAATTTGTAGTTTGCTGTATTATTTGATACATATGTCCTCATTTAGCAAAAGCTTTATATTAGTGACAGAAACATGTAAAAACGGTTCTATAGTCATATATGGGGCACACCCACCTAGCCTGCCCATGTTGTTGGTGTGCTGTTTACTGGTGATGTGGGGAGGGAAGAGTATGTGTGTGTGTGTCTATATGATATAGATATGGATTTGGAAAAATTGAAACTATAAGTAATTAGCATTATTAATAATGTTTTCTACTGAAACTATTAACATATATACACATATTTACTTCAATGGGATGAAACTATTCATCATAATGATTTACTTAGGAACCAAGATTTTTACCTTAAAATAAAATAGACGCAAATATAAAACAATTTAAGTGAAAAGCAAATAAAAATCCTTAATTCCTATTTGAATTTCAAATATCACTTAGCCTTACCAGATAATATACTGCTACACACACACACACACACACACACACACACACACACACAATTTCTGATTCTACCCATTGAAAATATCTGGAAAGAACAATTTATACTGTAAAATGGTAGAATAAATAGCTCATATTGTGGTATCAAATATAATTTACCACTAAAAACATTTTTGATGTAATGTGATTAATTTCAGAACTAAGGCAGAAAATGTACAAGCAGCATGAGATTCGGACGTATCGTCTCAGCAGAGTAAAGGACAGCTATCGAAGGCTACTATTAGGGGGAAAATGGGTTCACAGTTAGAAACAGTCTTTAAAGTTCAGTAAGGACTAACATAAGCCAATCTGAAGATGTTTCTCCAGGCCGCAATTGGGCAATTTGGAACACCAGTATGTAGTATAACTGACATGGATAGGAAAACACCAAATATATATTTAAAGACATCAAAAATGACATTTAAATATTAAACATATAAATCCTCATGCTACAGAATAGATCTCTTATTCTGAATACTTTTCAATCAATTGAAAAAATAAATATGCAACATGTTTTTATGCATGCACTGTACTATGATAGGTGAAATATTTGATGACATAAAATGTCTCATCCTGAAAGTATTTCAACTACTAGAATGAGGAAGGATTCATGGAGTAAGAAAAGCAAGGTTTTCGACACTGAAATAAAATAATGGAGCTAGGCAGTCAGTCATCACTGACTGCTAACTTCACAAAAAACTGCTCTTACAAAACCAACAAACAACTACAGAAGATACGCACTGTCAACCGCCATGTGGTCTTGCTGAAAACTTGAACTAGATCTGGTCAAATCTCTGGACCTAACAACCTGCTTACAGGAAAAACCAGGGAGAAAAGCACACTGAACCCTGTGGAGATGCATTCAGACAAATCAAGGATAGAGATGAATCTACTTGGCCTTCATTACTTGAATTCACATTCTTTGGAAAAAGCAAGTCATGTGGCCAAAAACAATGCCATTATTCTGACAACTACACATGGTCCATGGGAAGAACACATGTGCCCTGTGATTGATAAATAATTGTATTGGTGAATAATATTTTCTACCATAGGGCCTTTCCATTTCTGATCACTGCACCATCTTTGCTGGAATTCATTTAGATTTATTTGAATCAAGGCAGATCAAATCTATAAAATATCAAATATCATGGTAGCTACTGAACAAAGGAATGATATCATTCAAAATATCCCAATAGTTCCCAAAATAGGAGATCATTAAAATCATCTTGGAAACTTGGAGATACATAATATTTTAAATGTCAATAATGCAATGCAGACAGCATTGACACCTGACATTTTTTAGAAGAGAAAAAAATAAAGATTTATAAATGCTATAAATGAGTATATTTCTTAGAGGTGAGACAAGATTAAATGTATATACATAAGAATACAAAGAATTTAGCAAAATTTTAAAAAACTGGTAGATTTTTAGCCTAAAGTTTTATTAATTTCTTAAGTCTAAATATAAAAATACCCTATATGTTTTAGACATGTGAAACTGTTAAATAAAAATAATGGGAAATACGAGTATGGATTTAACTGCAACACTGAGAGATAGAAGACAATGGAAAGATCTATACCAGTGATGGAGAGGAAAGAGATGGGATCCCATGACTCTATGTCCCGGGAACATAGTGTTTAAATGCCAGCACAATGGGAAGGTATTTTGGAAATGCCAGAACTCTGCAAGGGTATCATCCTAGATAAATGCATAGTAAACAGTGTAAATAAATGAAAATGGAAAAAAGTTTCACAGCAATCCGGATGCAAGTGAGGAGGTGAATACAAGCAAAACTGGATTAATTTCTGGAGTTGCAAAGATTTTTTTTATCTCATACCAAAATTTCACTCCTTTCAGTGGTGAAACACAAAGCCCTTTAGAGATACAGAGTAGGGAGCAGTTTGTCCTCGTGTGAAATGCTGTAATGTTGAAAACCTTACCCAGGGTATTGTGAAACGCCAGCTAATAGGAAACTTTTGGAGTATCTTAGTGATGTGCTCAGACTCTCTTATCATTGGCAAAAGAATCGTTTTTCCTAATGGATGGTTCTTTTCTGCAAGGGCTTTTTATGCTTAAAGAGAAGGCTGTTTCAAGCAAGTCCATCTTTTAACGTGTATCATAACTCAAGTGACTGCAACTAGTACGAAGATTAATATTATGTGCAATTACTTATGGAACAGGTCCAAGTGAGCTACCCAGCTGGAAGAAATCAGGTGAAGTTAAAAGTGCTGGGTAATAACAGGGTGGCTATGCACAACATACAGTTCATCAATATATCTATTAAGACATTTAGAAAGAAGAAAAATAATCCAAATTTCTCTTGAAAAATTAAGCATAATGAAGGAGTTATTTACACTTTGAACACAATATCCTTTAACACTGTGCTTTGAAACCATAAAAACAAGTACAGAGTTTTTTATAATTATGGTCTTTCTTCAGATACAAATGGTAATTTTCAGTGATGTTAAAATATCAAGGATCTGTATGTCAGGTAATATTTTATAGGTTTGCTTTTTATTCAAGTTGGCACATGGCTACCTGGGTTTATTATGAAGGAAACATAAAAGCACTAGGAAAATGATTGTATCTAATCTAAAAGGTATTCATCTTGCATTAAGTTATGGTAAGATAAGATAGGATTAAAATAGATTGCCAGCGTGTTATACAAAACAGGAATGTACAATGAATACCCACCTGATCTTCATCTACCAGCGGATTCCCGTGGGGAACAGTACCCACAGTGACGGGGCACGAGGCCACTGAAGACCAGAAAGAGGATGGGGCCGGGGCAAAACAAAAGCGTGGCTCGTGAGTTTTACTGAGTTGCATGCAGAGAGGACCCGTCAAGGAGCAGTTCAAGTACAATTTCAGCTTTGTGTGCTGACAGCGATGCGCCACAGGTTCAGGGCCAATATTTCTTTCCATTTTATAACTAAGCTGACTTTCTCAAGTCAAACCCTTCATTCTGGCATTCTCATAAGCCCCATTCCTAAGACTTACTTCTCTTACACGCCTTAAAACAAAATGACAGAAGTATTCACTAAGTGGTATTTCACAACACCCCCCCTATAAAAATAGCACAAGATACTGACCTCACCTGGGTGTACAATTTTATGGAGAGAAATCGCAATCTTTAGAATACATGTCTATTCCATTTATACATGGAAGACATGATTTTTCCAAAATGCTATAGTGAGGCAAATGCTATGTTGAAATGTAAGTGTATCGAGCCATGGGCATGACCTCTGTGATACCAGCGCTGCAGTTCTAACTCATTCTTATTTTCAGTAAGCTTTTCTATAATGCCTATGAGTTATCGGTAAATATATTACAGAATAAAACCTTTCTGTTGAAACAGAAAAGGATGGAAATAATAATTGTTCATCGGGTTTTTGAGCTACTTATTTTAACTCACCCTCATGATTGATAATTTATTTTTTACATTTGATTATTACCTAGCTATGATTATTACATAGATAACTAGTGATAGACCATGACTTGGACTCAATCAAACAACTAAAATTAAGGATATGAGAGATATAAAAGCATGAGACTTCATAAGATAGGTCAAATGTGGAATAGACATACAAGTATATTTGTCAAGAAGACCTTAAATAAATTCTAATATGGCATTTTCTTCTTACTGCAGCAAGCTATTTGTAAAGATTTTTATGGGCTTTTTTATGGTAGTTCTCAGAGAAACTGAGAAAAAGGCGTAGCGAGACCCCCGCGCACCCCCGTCCTCAGACACACACAGCCTCCCCCGCTAGTGGCATCCATGCCCAGAGCAGCACTTTTGCTCTAACCGACGAACCTATGCCCACACATCACTACCGCCCAAGGTCCGCAGCTTACTTTGGGGTTCATTCCTGGGGTGTACGTTCTGTGGGTTTGGCCACATGCGTAACGACATGCATCCACCAGTACAGGAGTGTACAGAGAATCTTTACTGTCCCAACAGTTCTCCACGTTCTTCCTAGCCTTCCCCACCGCGCGCCCACCCTGCCCACCCTGGGCAAACAGTGCCAGTTTACTGTTCACAATTTTGCCGTTTCCAAGATATCATGTAGTTGGAATCATACAATATGTGGCCTTTTGGGACTGACTTTTCTCACTTACAGATAAACATTTATAGTTCCTCCATGTCTTTTTGACTTGATAAATTATTTCTGTTTAGTGCTAAATAGTGGTTCATTGTCTGAATGGACCGCAGTTTAATAAAGCCACTGATGGGCCTCTTGGTTGCTTTCAAGTTTGCAAAATTGTGAATAAGATGCTATAAACTTCCAAATATAGGACTTCAATGGGGAAATACATTTTTAACTACTCTGGGTAAATACCAACGAGTGTTACTGCTGAATCATATGGTAAGGGTATTTGTAGTTTTGTAAAAAAAATCAATAAGTTTCCCAGTCAGGGCACATGCCTGGGTTGCAGGCCACAGCCCCCAGCAACTGCACATTGATGTCTCTCTCTCTCTCTCTTTCCCCCTCCCTTCCCTCTCTAAAAATAAATAAATAGAATCTTAAAAAATCTCCATATTCTTTTTAAAAAAATTAATAAGTTTTTATTAATTTATATTTAATATATTCTCATGAAAACACTTGGGTTACTGTGGTAAGTTGAATAACATTGTGGCAACATATAAAATTAATACACTGGCAAACACATATGATATCGGGGGCTTGTAGATAATCCTGCTAGAGGTAAACTAGGTAATATGTTGCACTTATCATGCAATGATATTTTTAATTTTGTGTATAAATTGCTTATGGAAGCCATGTGCTTAATAACTGGTCATTACATAATGTTTCTTGAAAAATAAGTAAATTGATTTCGTGGAAAAGCCCATCTAAAATGTATCTGACTCTGGAAGTTTTGAATTTGTTTTTCTTATTGTTTTAATTGATTAACTATTTAATTAATTTGATAATGGAAAAGAAAATGGGAATCTTCTTCATATATACCAAATATTATCTTAATATAGAAGTTTAATCCATAGTAATTATATTGATGGAGAATGTGCTCTTCTCCTGAAATGGTCTTTTAAAGACAGATTGAACCTGCCAGAAAGCATTTTAAAAGTGTGTGGATTCAATTTACTTAAATTTAATTTAATTAGAAGAGGAAGGATTCATGAAACAAAAGGCAAACAGGATATTGTATTGCTTATATCATGAATATTAATACTTTACAGGAAATAGGATTATGCTTGAATGATATATATCATTTGTATTTCATCTCTAAATTATCACTAAAAACTCACGAACTGTTCCTTATAATGTTTTCATTAGTTTCATTCAGAAAAATATCAAACATGTCGAGAAGCAAATTCTTTACCAGCTAGGATCTCAGAGTATTAGAAAAGATTTCCTTATTTCTTTTTTTCTAAAGATTTTATTTATTTATTTTCAGAGAGAGAAGGGAGGGAGAAAGAGAGAGAGAGAGAAACATCAATTTGCGGTTGCTGGGGGCTGTGGCCTGCAACCCAGGCATGTGCCCTGACTGGGAATCGAACCTGCTACACTTTGATTCGCAGCCTGAGCTCAATCCAGTGAGCTACACCAGCCCAGTTTATTTCTTACTTTTAAAAGATACATGTGGCATGATAAGTGTGTCAGGAATAACACGACTTTGTGATCACTGCCTGGAGTTTAATTAACAGCACTGTTTTGCAGCTGCAGAAGCACTGTGCAATATTATTTCTTGTGTTCATTGTTTAGAATCTTGTTTATTATTATTAATCCCTATTTTATCTCAATACAATTCAATTGTTTTAATACAGAATCATCTTTACTCTTGAATATTATTTTATTTTGTTTAAAGATGTTATTTATTTATTTATTTTTAGAGAGGGAAGGGAGGGAGAAAGAGAGAGCGAGAGAAACGTCAATGTGCAGTTGCTAGGGGCCGTGGCCTGCAACCCAGGCATGTGCCCTGACTGGGACTTCAACCTGTGACACTTTGGTTTGCAGCCCGCACTCAATCCACTGAGCTACACCAGCCAGGGGAATATTATTTTATTTTTAATAAGATAGCATATACTTCAGATGTCTTTTTCCTATTTATCTCTTTTTCCTAGCTCCTCAAGTCCCTAAAATAGAAGTTTTAGGGACTTTGCTTTTTCTGTGTTGAAATCCCAAAGAATGTTCATTTTACCTGTGAATGGAATTAACCAGTTTATTTTATGCAATTTGTTGTATTTTCAAGTTGTCACGGAGAGCATAGGGCCATGCAGGGGTCCATGACAACGAGTCACTGAAATCTACTACGGTTTGAATGATTTGTATGTGACAGACCAAGCATAGACCATCTATTACCATCGGATTCCTCAAAACTTGATGAAGACATTAAACTGTTCATGAAATGCCATAGAAGGAAACTTATTCTCGGTTTATCATTTCCATTGCAGCTGCTACTTAACGATATTCCCTGCAGGCTTGGGGGGGGACCTCAACGATTTTAATAAAAGGTAAAACTGAAAACATAAACTAGCCATGTGCTGAGTGACGGTTTTCCTTGTCGAGTTTGCAGATAAATCAGAGGTCTGAGGCAACACACCCGCGCGCGGGACGAGAGCGGTGCGGCCCTATTTCTTCTGCGAAAGCCGCCGTCCTGGCTTGTTAATAATGGAGAGAATAGGTATCTTGCCCGCTGACCAGTCAGGCATCGAAGAAAAATGACTCCATACATTTAAAAAATCTGGGCCGTTTCTCTCCAATTATTTTGTAATGTGCCTTTTGACAAATTGTCAGGAGTGAAAGTTAGCAGACTTTACGTTTATGACCATTATATTTTGCATCCTGTCAAGGGATGAGCTGTGTGGCTCTGAATGGGATGAGGAAAAAGGCTGGCTGGCGAGAATTTATGGGGACAGGGCAGGTATTTCTCTGAGAGAAAGCAAATGTGAAAGGTGGTATGAGTCAGAAGTAAGAAGTCTTCACAGTGCACTAAGCAACGTGAACTACTGCTGCAAACAGGATGTGAATAGAAGGAAAACACAACCATTATAGTATTTAGAAACTTAAGTCTCTAAAAACCTGTTGATTATCAGAGCAATTCAATGCCTTGTGTGGATAGATCGTTGTACGTAATCTTGAAAGATACAAATCTATTTATCTCCCTCCCTCCCCGCTACCTACTATTACAGTGACACCATTCTCTCCTAATTGCTGCCTTTCTTTTTGCCTGGCGGACATATTTTTTTCTAAGTAAGGTAGGGGAGGCTTAAGGATGAGGCGCACACAATTCAGTTCTTTGTAGGATAGCAAGCACAGTCACCTTAATGTTGAGGAAAATTATATTGTGTGCAACACTTTCAAATTTTATGATATGGAAAATCTACAATTTTTATTTCTTTTTTAAAGATTTATTTATTTATTTATTTTTAGAGAGGGGAAGGGAGGGAGAAAGAGAGAGAGAATCAATATGCGGTTGCCTCTCACATGGTCCCCACTGGGGACCTGGCCTACAACCCAGGCATGTGCCCTGACTGGGAATAGAACCTGCAATGCTTTGGTTCACTACAATTTTTATTTGTGAGTAGGTTTGTTTGACCGCTATCAGATAAATTATGAGAATGTTTCACCAAATGAAGAACGACGATATTATTTTTACCCAGTATTATTGATTGAACACAATATGTCTATATACAAACATAATTTTGTTGAAGAAAACCTGTTTACACAATAAATTTACCTATTTAAATCATATACCTGAAATTCTTTAAAATGTAAATATTAATATTTACTTTAAACTACTCATTATAATATCAGGTTATGTAGTGTTTTTTTAAGAGGGAAACAGGAACCATTGCTGGGGTCCATATATTTCTTTGATAATGCCCCCTCTCCTCTAAGCCCACTGGAATGTCACATTTATTTATGCGGTTGATATTGAGGAATAAGTCTAAAAATCATATATTTTCCCTGTTTGGACAGGACATAAACTATGGCTTACCTGTGTGAGATGGGCAAGCAGAGCCTGCATTGTTGCACTCTGTTCTGTTACTTTAGATTTAGGTGGATTGAGATTTAGAGAGTTCCGGGGGCAGGAGAGTGGACTTGGGGTTGGTTGTGTGCTGTCAGTGACGTTGATGACATACTGCTTTCCCCTTCAGAATGGTCTCAGGAAAAGCTGGCACCCAAACCACCGGACTTTGTCCGGGACAAATATGGGCACGGGCCCCCCAGAGGAATGCTTTTTGAGCGTTGGGACGCACGGGTGCGTTACCCACCAAGTGCACAGAGGGACCGCTTCGCGGCAGGCAGCTCCATCACGAGCCATTATGAGAAACAGGCCACTATTTGAAGCTAATGAATCCAGATTTATTTTAATCAATATCAATTTTGCAAGTGGCGCTTAAAATCTTTAAAGGTACGCTATGCACTCTCCGTACAGATAATATTTTTAAAGAAAGGCCATCTTTCACCTTTCAGTTCGATACGTCCATATTTTACTGGCGACGGAATGTGGACAGGTTCCCACGGACTTGGTTCGCCCTGGCAGCCCAGACGCGTGAAATAGGAGTCCCTTTTGCAAACGCTGCAACGAACTGAAAATGAAGTTAGAGACTCGCCTGTCCCCGCAGTGGTACCGGAACCCGGTGAATAATATCCTGGGCCCCAGGCTTGCTCGGGCCCACGGGGCCCGGCATTCATCACGCCCTAACAGGAAAGAAGGGAAGACTGCAGAAAGGGCTGAGAGCCATCAGAAGTCCAAGGTCCAGGTAGAAGAATTTCATTATCCAAATCAGAACTTCACCAGACACCGCAGTAAGGCCCTGTGGGTTGGTGACAGCGTGGCTGAGGGACTGAGTTCCTGTGTTGTCATCAAATCCTCCAACCACTGCTCATTTCGGCGTGAAGTCTGAAACCCACCGGCAGAAAACAGGCTGCCTACCAACCTCTGAATAATCTTTTTCATTACAATGTCCCTGGAATGCTAAGTACCACTTTTTTTCATGAAAGAATGCTTTTGACATAAAAGTATGCAGAAACAATAAACATATGTGCTTATTTTTGTGTTTGTAATAGAGTTCACTCTTTAATAATATGTAAATCGTTTTTATTCCTTTGCAGACAGGGAAAGGAGAAAATGTGATGCCCTCCCTACCCCGCAGTCTCCGTGGCCATAATCCCCTAATATCACGCCAGATTAGTGGTGGGTTGAGGCGAAAATGCAGTATTTACTCGCGGTACCCCTGAGCGTTAAGAATATAAAATTATGCCATTTTAAGTAGGAACGGCCTTGAATGCAAATCAGTGTTGTCGTTAAGAAAACATAAAGAGAATAGTAATGCACGTCTGGGTCACAGGAATTATAAGCGGAATCTCAGTCAAGTTAGAGCTCAAGGTCAACTGTGCCTACGGAAGAAGAGGACACTGAAAGAAGTGCCTGGAAGTGCCCCGGAGGACACTGAAGAAGATCACGCGATTTCACCTTCCCAATGATCTGAGCGTTGCCCGAAGTTATCAGGGCGGACTTGACTGAAAATGCCCTTATATGTAGTTGCCTTCACACATTCTGTATAAGAACAAGTTCACACATACATTATAAACTATGAGCTTATATGCGTATAAACATTATGTATGTTGTTATTCGCCCAGTTGTAAATGGTTGCAAGGTTTATAATTTCCAAGAAGAAAGGATAGCTCAGTGACCTTTTCTATCTAGATATATTATTGAGGTCTGTATATTCCAAATATTGGTTATCACCTATTAAGGTGCTGCATCAATGCCATCCATAGTCACCTAGGTTTTCAGCACACGCACATACCAGATACATGTCAATGTGCAAGCACCAAACAAAAATAAATCCCTTCACAATAGGGATATAATTCATAGTTGAACTTATGACTTAATAGTACCACATACGGCTTAATATCTCATCATTTTAAAGTTTAAAAGATGAATTGTTGTTCTTAAAAACAGCTATTATACATGTACACAACGTAAAACAAGTGAAATTAAAAATAATCAGATTACATTCACATGACCCACTCATATGGCTACACATGAAAATGAAATGCAATTCTTGAAAGATTTAAACATTTCAGGTACATGTATGTGGAGAGGTACATCATGCTAAGCCATGCATGAGAACGTATTCTTCTTATAGTGTCTAAGAAATCTAGTGGATCCTGGTAACATGTAACATACACAATATTAAAAGGCTCTCTTCTCTAAGAAGCTCCGCCCTTAGTATGCATGCACCTGACAATAGAATCTAAACACACACAGCACAAAATGACTGAGCCGCAAAGAGATACAGACCCATCCACTCTTATAATTAGATATCCCCACATTCCTCTTTCACCGTCAGTAACTGACGGGCTAAGGGAATATAACATGCAGAAGATAACATGCAAGGAAACTAAGACGATTTGGGTATGTGGACACCTCTTCTGATACAACAGCGAAGACACACTTCATGATGGAAATAACTGATAAGCTGAACTTCATTAAAGCGGAAACGGCTGCCCTGTGAAAGGCAACGCCTGGAGAAGGAGAAGACACACCCCAGACACAGGGAGGGTATTCTCCAGAGTCACACCTGACAAAGGACTGTTACCCAAAATATAGAAAGAACACTTAAAACGCAACCATCAGAAAACAAACAACCTGATTAAAACATGGGCCAAGGACCTTAAAAGACACTTCGCCAACTGACAAAAAAGATGGTACCTAAAAATAAATTAAACAGCTTTAGTGGTTAGCATTTTTGTGTACAGACTGAGGAAATCCACTGTCTTCCTTGTTTAAAAAGATTTATTAGGAAAAGATGTTAAATATTGCTACTTTAGCAAATTAAATTAATTAGCAGATGCTTGAGCATTAAAATGGACTTATATTTCAGAAATTAACACCACCTGGACATATTTTGGTAGATTTAATTTGCTAATTAATATTTGCATCTTTCCATGATAAAAACATTTTCTCACTATAAGCATCACATTTGATACTTTTTAAAAAATCTGCTAAAACATACGGAAAAAACATAGGCTTTTACTATAAAAAAGAGGTTTGGTGCAAAAAGAAGTTTGCCAAAATTCTACACAAGTATTAAAATATGAAGTAGCATATATACTTTCTTGATTTTTAGAAAAATATTGACTTTATAGCTTATTTCTTTTCTTTTTAATGTCAACATCATTTTCTCTATTCTGGTAGAAAAAGCCAAGCAAGCGGCATCCCCAATTTCGAGAATAGCATGAGGTATAATAATACAAAAAATCTGGTGGTAATTAAATTATTTTTTTCACTTGATGTGATTTCAGGAGAAATGTCTGTAAAGTTTGTAAGACATTCCAATGAATGCCTTAGGAGTGATGTCATTAATTATTTTAATAAATATTTTATTACTTTTTAAAGATAAATCTTAAAGTAATATTAACTGTAGTACACCAATAACATTTTTGGGGGGAGTGGGGAATTTGTGCTAATGAGGCCAGGATAAAATATCATGAAAACTAACTGTCAAACTTAGAAATTTATAATGAAGGTCTTTCTAAAGATACATTTCTTATATACATTTTTCTGGCTAATACGCATGGCATATGCTCAAAAATATTTATTGAATTTTTTAAAAATATAAGATACAGGATGACAAATTCTTGTCTAATTCAAATAGATTGGCACTTATATTGCAAACTCCTCTAATTTTATGATATTTAAAATTTCATAATAAAAGTGTCATTCCATTTGGCTTGAAAAAAAATTCCTCTATATAAGAAATGTTTTCCTTCTCATCTTTCCTTTGTATTTCTTCTTTGTATCTACTCTTACTTACTTGGTGTGCCCCAAGATGTATTCAGGGTTAATTTTATTTTCTGAGTATCGATGGTAGCCATTTTTGATAGGGATGAACTGGGAGAACAACTAAACTTCAGGCAGAAAACGTGAGTCCATAGGAGAGAAGATCATAAAAACAAATACTGCCCTGACTGGCATAGCCCAGTGGATTGAGCACAG
Source organism: Phyllostomus discolor (assembly GCF_004126475.2). Lineage (NCBI taxonomy): Eukaryota > Metazoa > Chordata > Mammalia > Chiroptera > Phyllostomidae > Phyllostomus > Phyllostomus discolor. Next base: position 21,335,804 of record NC_040917.2, on the reverse strand, counting down.
GCTGCGAACCAAAGTGTCACAGGTTCGATTCCCAGCCAGGGCACATGCCTGGGTTGCAGGCCATGGCCCCCAGCAACTGCACATTGATGTTTCTCTCTCTCTCTCTTTCTCCCTCCCTTCCCTCTCTAAAAATAAATAAATAAAACCTTTTTAAAAATCTTAAAAAAAAGAACAAAGACTGAATCTGCTGAAATAAAACTTAGATTCTTGTATAATCTCACTTAGAGTTGACACTACATGTGAATGATCTACTTTAAGATGTTTGCCACATCACGTCACTCTGGGTTTCAGAGAAAGCATAATCGTGAGATAATATGGTGATACAATCAAATCTAATGTTTAGATTAACAATCTAACTCAGTAACTTTACCAACCATTACATATGCCTGGTCATAAAGTTTCAGCACCGCTAATAAAAGATTCCTGTAAACCTAATTGGAAACATCACAAGTCAAATTAACACTAAGTTTTAGAGTTCATTAGTTTTCTATTAAATCCTACAGTGTTTTTAAACCCTTTAAAATGGAAAGTACAGCAAATGGTGTTTAAATGATTATGCAGATGATAGGGAATGAAGAATCCCCAATTATTTTTATAATTCTACGAGGAGAAATAGAAACATAGTAACCATTAAAAAGCAAATATATACATTGCATTTCAAGTGTTAAAATGTAGTATTCCATACGTATTTTACCAAGAGACATAAAGGTTAATCATTCATCACACTAACCCTACAAATTACCATAACTGATACGTCCATGCAATTATTTCCGTCAAGACATTGGCTCCTGTGGACCTGCACAGATTCCTGCTCAGAGGACTAGCAATGCCATGGGCATTTGCCTTTTTATGTATCTTTCTGCAAGAGTACGGTAAGTAGTAAAATAACTCTGCCTCTAACAGTGTTCAAAATATAGCATGCATTTGTTTTCTTACGTCAGATGTCATTTGAATATGATTGTAATTTTGCAGTGGGTTGGGACGGAAGATGTGCGGCTCAGCACTGGTAAACTGGGAGGTGGTCCCTGCGAGGAAGGGGACTGGACTCTTCCATAAAACAGCGGGCGTGGTGTCCTCACGCTGTTGACCTCACACTCTTAGCAGAGCTGAAGGTCGGTGTCTGGGTTTACGTGCCTCCATGTCTGTCTGCCGTGCAGAGAGAATGAACGGCTCTATCCACTTTTCGGAGAGATTATCGTTGCAGTTCCCTAGAGGCTTCTGCACTTTACTGCGAGTTGTAAGCCGGGAATATCATGAGCACATCTCGGGCAGCGTGGGCTTGGTACCGGGTACCGGGTGTCTCCCTAACACTGCGCCTCTCTCCATGTGCATTTATGCCTCCTCAAGGTCCTACCGAACGACAGAGCTGGGTTGAAGGAAAAAAAAGGAATGCTTAACTGTTGTTTGCCCATTATTCTAGTGGTATGAGAGTCAAATTTTAAATAAGAAAACATAAGCTGAAAGAGAGTTGAGAGTTGAATGAATAGTTTTCATTCACTTTTGTTTAAAAAAACTCCAGAATTAACACACACACCCCAAAGTAGGAAAGGTTACAGGCACCCACTTTCCTGTTTCCGACATGTACCTTTCCACTTCAAAACAACTTCTCAATTCTCTTCATCAGTACATGTGAGATATTTCAAAATCATATTGAAAACAGAGGATGTTTTTACATCTCCAAAGGATATTAAAAGATGTAAAATGTTAATCATGATCATTAGTATATCCTTTTCTTAGAAAAAAACATGTTTCTCACCAAGTAAAGGCATAATTTAAAAATATGTTTTAAGAATGAATCGAGGACATCGTTAAGCCAAGAAGAAACAACAGGGGCTGGATTTACTTGTCCCCCATGAAGCAACTGAAAAAAAGAACCCTGTGCAAATGTAAGAAAGAAGAGCATTCAGACATTGGCCATCAGGAAACAGGGGACAGTGACCTTCAGAGACAGGCTCCCGATGACCTGAGTCCTACAACTGGCCCACTGATGGCCTGAGGCGTCAGGCTACACCGAGGGGAAGGGAAGTCAGCCAGAGCCCCGATGTCCTCCTGAGTTAAGAAGGTGGAGATGGGGGTGGGATGAGTCCACGGGAGCTGCAGGGCTGGGGAGGAGAGAAACACACAGAGAAAGGGAGGGCGCGGCCCGGCAGATGGGCACAAGTTGCCTTCCCATCGTCTCCTGAGTGCTGGGGAGCGCGCAGGCCAGAGGAACTACAACCCGGAGAGAGGGGAAGAACCGCAGAGGGAGGGCCAAGGGGCCAATCTCTAGAGCACACTTGGGAATAAGAACGGATCATACTCCTACCAGTCAAAGTGGAAAACACCAAGAACTTCTGGGCATTTAGCAGAGTAAGGATAAGTTTATTAGTTCAGAAGTGGCGTCACATTAGGTTTAAACTGACGGCTGCTACAGTGCCACACACGAAGCTTAACGCAAGCCTTGCAAGGATCCATCTCTTACAGATTAGTTCAACTGCAGCACAAAAGAGCTTAAGAATATTCTTATTTATGGGGATGTAAAGATTTTCAGCACTAAACAAGGTAAATCCACAGTGTCTGGCAACCAGTAAAATTAGCAGCAGAGTTGGAAAGAAGCAAGAAAACAATGAAAAAGAATCAATCAACTGAAATAGATCCAAAAACGGAATAGATAATAACAGTAGCAGACAGGGACATTAACCTAGTTGCTAAGTCTGCATTCCATATACTCAAGGAGATAGTGGAAAGATCGGACATAATAAGTGGAGTCATTAAAAATACAATAAAGACCCAAATCCAATCTCTCAAGGTGAAAACTATGTCTGAAATATCTTAAAAATTCACTGGATAGGATTAATGTTAGATTAGACATTTCAGAGGAAAAAATCAGCAAGCTTAAATATGTATCAATCAAAACTATTCAAAATAGCACAGAGAGAGAAAATTCTAGACAAAAACAACAGAGCATTTGTGTACGGTGGAACAATATTCAGTGGGCAAATATATGTGTGCTTAGTATCCCCAATAGAAGAGGAGAGACAGTGTAGAAAGAAAATATTTTAACTATATGATTGCCAAATATTGTTTAGATTTGAGTAAAAGTATAAATTCACCGATCTCATTGTCTCATCGAAATAAAAAAAGAAAACCTCCAGCATACGACACATCAAAGCACATCAAAATCAAATGATCCAGGTGTGTATCAGTTACACTGAGTGGAAGACACCAAACAGAGTGAATACAGAATGTCTGATTTTATTTACATAAAGTTACAACAAATGCAAATAGACGTGGGGTGGTGAAATCCAGCCCAGTTACTTCCTGGAGAGAGGGGAGAGGTGACCGCGGAAGAATGACCAAGGACAGGGAGACCAGAAGGACATAGTCATTACCTGGATTGCGATCACACCTGGTTTCTTTCCCAGGTGTGCACCTACACTTGGGCTCATCAGTGTTTACACTTATAGATGCATGCCCACTGGGCCCCAATACAGCGGAAAATAACCTTTTATAAACATAGGAGTAAAATGAACAGGAAAAATACAGGATCTGGCAGAAGTAACACCGTTCAGTGTGGTTGGTAGGGCACATGAATGTCTCACATGAGGCGGACAGCAATTTGAACATTTCACCTAAAATGTCATACAGTGTGCTTGGGTGTGATATTGTTATGTTACAGAATTACTTGCTGATGATTTTGTAATAGAAGATTTGGTATAGATTACCAGCTCCTAAAAAGTAGCGTTATTTGCGCCGGACCCTGTAGAAGAAGACCTTGAAGATAGCAGAACTGTCCTGCCCTTGACCCACCCTTGACCCACCCTTGACCCACCCATGGGCCACATGCAGCTCGGGGTGGCTACGAATGTGGCCCAACACAAAGTTGTAAGTTTATTTAAATAAATGTAAGTTTATTTAAAACATTATGAAACTTTGTTGTTGTCATTAGTGTTTGTGTATTTACTGTGCGGCCCAAGATAACTCTTCTTCTTCTTGTGTGGCCCAGAGATGCCGAAAGTTTGGACAGCCCTGGCTATATTTCAGAATAATACTTGCCATTTTTGTCAATAACGCTATCACTAAACTATAAACATGAGAAAAATTATACAAAAAGTATCATTACATAATTTAATTGTGTAAAGGTATATTTGTTATTTGCTTAACCATATAAAAATAACCATAGCATGAAAAAGAACAGTTGTTACTGAGGAAATGTGAAAGTCAGAGAACTTTTTAATATATATCACAACCTTTCTATGAACACCTTAGAAAAACGTCTGCAGGTGAGGCGGTGTTCTGGGAAGAATACGGTGGAGTTTCTTACACTGACTCTGCTCTAAGGGGTTGAAAGATACCGTTGTTATAGGTCTCATGGAGTCAAATGTATTCCCTCAACAGTATAATATCTAATCAAACACTTTAACCAGCCAGTTTATTTCTTCAGTGTTTGCAGTTAGAATAATGAAAAAAAAAAAAAAAACCCAGCCACTTCCATGGATTGGGCCGCTTATCAATGCAATGATTAAATGATACAAACAAGCAGTAGAGTATAATAGAAAGTAAATATATATATATATATATATATATATATATAAAATTTGAATGGTAAATTTAAAACATGTTCTCAATTTTCTGATTGTAACATTCTGGTTTTTTTTCCATTCTAAGTCATAATTTTTTATTTTGTTCCTGGGCAACAACAGTATATCACTGGTTTAGGCTACTGGCCAGAATCTATGCACCGGAACTAATTAGACTGGGTAAACTGACACACCTCCGGCATTCATATATAGGAATTAGTTTAAGTAAATTAAGATTAAAGCGCTAATGTCTGACTAGTTTTCTCATCCTTTGGAATCTTTACAATAAATGCTTCAGAAATACGATTCATGACCTTGGAGCTGGGTACAATGCTCGGGATTTTTACACAGAAAATTAAATCGAAGGTTGAAATACATTTTTCCATAGATTTTACCCAAATAACGAGATACGGTGTTTACCAGAAAAAAAAGAGAAAGCAACCAAAATCCGTTTAACGTCCACTGCACTGCACTCAATGGCTCTCCCAGAGTTAGAAGGCTTAAGCAATCATCTCCCGCTCCTACCAAAAGACTCTTTTCTTTCCTCACGAGTGTCATAAAAACGTGAACATTCTAACATGCATGGTCCTTCTTCGTGTGTTCAGTGGAGAAGAAAAAAAAAGAAAATTAAAAAACGCCCCGGGGAACGGTGTAAGTCTGTGAGGACCACCACTTCTCCAATCATGAAACTATTGTTTGAGAGGGTGCAGAGGTAGCAAAACAGAAAAACAAAATGCAACGTTAGCATAATAATTAGTGACCGGTGACATTTTCAAACATTATTCTCTTTGTAATATTTAAGAGGTACTGTATTTGTACTACAGTAACTTTTAATAAACTCTAAATAAATATATTTTAAATAAAATGGCTCTTTTGAGGAACCGAAGTTTTATAGTTCATGTGCATCTTTATTTAATAAATAAACCTATATTGAGTAAATTTTGATACATACACTATTTATAAATACTAGATTTAAAAGACCATTAAGAGCATGGAAAGCATGCAATAGATTCAGAGAAGATATTAACAAAAACATATATTTGTCAGAGGTTCATACATAGTGTTTACATAAATAGCATCTTCAACTCACTGAAAAAGTGAAATTCAGTGGATTAATGGGCAAAAGTCATAAGTTGTCATTAATTTTAAAAAATCCAACCTTTTTTATCCAAAGCCAGAAATATCTTTCTTAGAGATTTTAGGGAGTTACATAAGTACTCAAGGTAAGCCTCTTTTCAAATACATGTTTTATAAATAAAACTATACACATTTGCACAATACATTTGTAATTAATATTTTCTCAATGCGTTGCTTATCTTTCTATGTCCTAATGCATGTAATCTAGCACTTGTAATTGTATGCATTTTCCTACGTGTTTGCATAAGCCAAAAACTTAGACACACTTCCAAATAGCCTGAAATCTCCAAACTTCTGTGTTAGGTGTGTTATATTAAAATGAAAGGTTTATTTGTTTTTTTTTTAAAGACATCAATATTTCTACAACAATATACACATATAAATAAGCAAGCACAAGTAACTTTCAGGATAAATAACAATTGTGTGGTGCATTGGTGGGAGACCTTTAAAGCTGTGTTCATATAAGTTGGTATTCTACTCTGAGGCCAATTCCTTGGGATTAATTACCATATAAATGTAACTGACATGCCAGTCATAACTTGAATGAAGTTGGTGGTATATGACTTGAATTGATTAAGAAGAGTATTGTTTATTGGATGGATGTGGGTGATATTATTTGTTGAAATAATTTAAAACCTCTGATTAGCCTATAAGAAATGTATCAAATTAAAGGAGAGTGAAACCCAAGGGACACTGAGGAGACCCCACACCTCTCACTGCTGTGTCTCCTAATATCCTTATTGAATATAAAAATATAATCTAACATAACATTAGGTTTTATAGTATCATAAAAAATGCTACGAGAGGCTTGCTCCCGTATTATACAAATTAGTCTGTGTTGGGCGTTTCTGCAAGGGACTCAGGTTGCCCAGTCACAGACTCCAGAAACCAGGACCCGGGTCCCTTCAGCCTGCTTGTTGCTTTCAGCACTTGAACCTGGCTGAGTTTCTCATTAGAAAAGTAAATAAATCACGAAGCGTAAGGAGGAGAGTTATTGAAACTACCTACTTCCTGGGACTAATCTCAAAGATGTTTTCAGGAATAGGGTTCGTTCACAAGGTTAAAGAGAAAACTATGGAGCAAAGGGCGTTCTGTTATCTGGGGGAAAAGAAAATTTATCTTACACAAAGAACAAGCTAAATTACAAAACAGAAAAGAATCCTGGATTAACTATATTTTATATTCTATGTCATGCAAAACTATTATTTTTAGAACACAGACAATAAAAAGGTCAGTGAGTTACAGCTAGATTTCTGTTTAAGAGTTACACTATGTGCTATGAGATATATCACATAACAATTTCAAATAATCACCTACGCCCCGTGAGGGCCTTTCATTATGAACACAGCGCGAGATTGAAATCTAGGATTCCAAAGCAGGAAAAGCAGATAGTATTTAGAATACATATTACGAGCAACCAAGACAACGCCAACAGTGCTTTTTGTAAATTCAGAGACCTGCCAGTGAACGGGTAAGGTACAATTTGGGAATCAGGTACCTGAGACAAAACCCCAGTGTGCCCTGAAAGATCTCGCTGACCCACGGAAATACCCCCGTTTCAGCAGAGCACCTTGTTTCTTGTGGTAATTACACACAACCATGTAGGGTAGGCTGAATCCTCGTGTTGGTTTTTGCAGGAATATCGAAGGGTTTTAAAAAATATCTATGCTAATAAAAAAACTGGAAAACTCTGAGCTAAAAAAAGAAAGACACAAAAAGGAGAAAAAGGAAAGAATGAACATGGGAGAGGGACACACAAAGCAACCTCCCATGCCACCCGGAAGCATTGCTTTCAACCACTTTCATTTCAAAATGTAGGTCCAATAAGATCTCTGCAAAAATGAAGTGATTTAAAAATATATCAAAATAACCATCCAGTGCCAGGTATTTCCATTAATGCGAGAGATGTATTTATAAAGAACTCTCATAATTATATCCCCACGTCATTCAAGACTAACTTTCATGGTCTCTTCCTGATCTTGACTGTTTTAAAAACCTAAAGTCACATACTGAAATTTACAAGAATTTAGCATGGTTCTTTTTTTTTTTTTTTGCAGCGTTGTCTGTTACATTTTCCAGACTGTATCTCTAAATTATTCTTAGAATGTAGAATCTTGGTAGTTCTACCTTCTTCATTGCATTTTCACTTCTAAGTTCTGTCTCCAGTGTATTGAGTTTTTAGCACATTTTCTGCCTGAGAACTAACACCTCTTCTTAGCACCTCAGACTATAAAAAGTGAATCCATTGATGACAGTCACGGCGAATGTTAAAACAACACATCTGTCACCAGCAATGTTCAGAGAAGTTCTGATGCCTGCAAATACAGGGACGTTTAAAGAAATTCTGGAAAACTTGGTGGCGGTTCCTCTTTACCAGTTGAGTGACCTAGATCAGGTGCCCAGGATGCCCACCCGCCTCCCATTCCAGGGGGCCTCCCATCTTTGAAAATGCGCAATGTTTGGTCATTCTTAAGACCCTCGCTTTATTTCTAAATTGCAAATGCAATGTGTGACAGTGCTTGTGTCTCCTGACTTAAACTTTGCAGAATTCCAAACTGCATAAAACGCAGCTCATTTTACGCAGACTGTGCCCCACCGGTGGCGAGGCCTGTGGGAGGCACCATCCCGCACGTAGGGGGTAAGACATTAAAGACGCAGCCTCCCTGTAAAATATTTTATTCAACTAGCGAGTGTAAACAGAAATAAAAAGAGCTCCAGACTTGGAGCCATATTTTCCTGCGCGTACATAAAACCCCACCTCCCTTACCTAACATAATCCGTACTATAAGTATATCCTATAAATCAGAACTAAGAAAAAGACAAGGAATAGAAAAAGAAACACACAAGGGAAAGCAGCAAAGGTTACGGTTGTTGGCAAAGTTCTTACGGCTTTACTCCTGGACTATAATTTCTCATTTTCCTTTAGATCCGTGCCGGGAAATCCTGTGATACTTCTACCTTTGTATTTATTGCTTACGGCAGAGCTTACCAAAATGTACCCCTCCGATGCCTTCAATTTGGAGGAAAAAAATCTTGCTCTTCAGTGGCATCTCGTGGGAGAAGAGAGAGGTTAACAGATTTAATAAATATGAAGAATGTAAAATGGACAGACCTGTCTTGTTTCTGATTGGAAATGTTTAGCATGAAAACGTGAGCTAATGATACCCGGTAGATACTGGGTTTGAGGGGCAAGGTGGAGGGACGCTCAGTGTGGGAGGGACAGAACCAGGTTCCCAGTGATGAATCCCGTTAATGTCACCTAAGTCATAAGCACTAGGATGCCTTCACGGGGGGATAACCTTTTCCTGAAATTTAATTCATGGATGAGGCCCTAGAAACAAAGTCTGAGCTGAGATTCAGATGGGTAAGGTACCGTATTGGCCTAGCATTGACCAGTAGAATGGTCAGGATAAGAAGAAAACGAAGTTAGCTGAATGGGTGAATGGAGGTACATACTAAGATCAAGTGTGGACAAAAGGTAGGCCTGGAGATTCTCTCCCTTATCATAGAAGACATGTGCTCGTCCGAAGCCCCCTGACCTCACCTGGTAGCGTTCTTCACCAGTATGCCAACCATTAAACAGTGTTATGCCATGTGGTAGAATATATTGTGACTCTCTCTCTGGTATGTGTGAAAGTCACACATTTCTAACACGATCCCCTCACCTGGGGACAGCACAGACAAATGCCCTAGGGCTCTGATCTTAAGCATGACAATTTACTAACTCTCAAGAAAAATCTCCATCTCCTTAGGCCTCTGTTATTCTTCTATAAACTAGGGATAGTGGCCTACACTGGAGGATTATCTCGCAGTTTAAAGGGACACATGTAAAGAGCACTTGGCCTGCTGCCTGACGCACAGGGGTCAGGCAGCGATTAGACGCCGTGTTGCTGGCGCCCTTACTGACACGGGCCTCGCCCAGCAGCATGGCGGGGAGAGTCTCCGCTGTCTCAGCCATGAGGGGCGCAGGAACAGGCAGAGGGATGCTCTGGAGCATGCAGTCCCTATTTTTCTTATTCTGGAGAACAACCGACCTCGAGTCTCTGCCCTCACTTGAAGCCAGTCATTTCAGAAACGTATAATGATCCATCCTAAGTAAAATGAGCTCCATGGATACTACTTTACCTAATCAGAAAGTACTGGGAGTCTTAGACGGCACCGTGTGCAAAACGGTCAGCAGCACCCTCCTAAACTACAGGGTTGAGATCCGAGAGAGCTCTGCAAGGTAAGCAGCTTTCATACCGTCAATGGGTCTCACCATAAAGTTTCAATTTTAATGCCGGCCTTATATTCCAATGATCTTACACATGCATTCTATGTCTCACCACTAGGTGAAATGAAGGCCGTAAGAGATGTTGGAACATCACAAGCCACAGCTCACCTGGGACACCCCAGTAGCCTTAAAGACAGAATCCAAGACGTTCAAAGCAGAAATACAGGAACGTGATGGCTGAGAACAAATACTGAGCTTACTCCAAGGTAGCAGCTGCTCTTGAAGAGGCAGTTTGGTGCGGTGGTTAGGAATCACCTATGGCGTCCACCAAACCTGGTTTTGAATGCCGACTCTTTTGCTTATAGGGCATGTTAAAGAAAAATCTCTACTCTTAATGTCCTTGTCTGTGGCATAGTAATAATAACACTTAGCTGAAGAGGGTCATGGGAAAACCCCAAACTTGCCCAGCCCTGACATATAGAAGCTACTCTGTAAGGAGTTCCTATTAAAAATTTTAAAGGTATTTCTTTGCTATGGAGAACTGATACCTCTTTGTGGATTGCTTACAAAGAATTCTGCCTGAAAATATTAAAGAAAGTGGAAGATTGGAGGACTCAATGGGGAAAAACCAAAATGGGGAAAGGAGAGGAGGTATTTACGAAAAGTTATTGTGCTAATAATTGCTGTATTTTTATACAGTTTAAGAGAGAAAAATACACGGTCTACTCATAGCTGGAATTTGTTTTTCTTTTAATTTATCGTATATGGCCTTTATAGATATCACTAAAAAATTTCTTATGTCTTGCAATTGGCAAGTTGTTTAGGATTAGTGGTGTGGAAAAAGTGCTATGTATGTAGCATCAATATTCAAAACATCTGAAGCAGAATCTTCTACTTATAGTATTAGGGTAAAATGAAAAACATGCAAGAGTATCTGTTATTTTAATAAAGGGAAACATGTTAATTTTAACATTTTAACATTGAGCAGCCTCTCACGTGGTCAAAGTAGTGTGTTCAAATTGTATTTGTTTTCAGATGAAAGCAAGGGGTACTATTAAATCGAACACTGACTTGTAAAAGAAGAAAGGAAAATTCTGAAACAGCTTTAATTATACTTTTGAGCAGATAATTACATGGCTTAGTTATTTTATACTCATTTCAAGGTTTAGCCCTGATACCATGGTGAGATACATAATTATTTTTATGCTGGAATTTTTAGGAATAATGAGAAGGACTCAAGGGAGAGAAAGTATAAGAATTATAACTCCATTTTTGAACCCGCCTGTGGGCATTTTCTTCAGAGCTTGTATTAAGATGGTACTTCTCACTGCAGCTCACCCTCCTTTTCAAACGTCTAAATTAGTGTGCAAGCGAATAAAAGGAAGAATAAGTGCTGGGCACAGCTCCCCGTTTTCGGCAGCTCAGCTTTGATTGCCAGTGGGGAGTGAAGTGTCGGAGAAGAAACGCTGGGATGAACAGAGAGATTTTGCATCTTCTAGAAAATATACCTTAAAAATCATCATTTTTTTCCTAGCATGCATGTGGCTATATGAGTTTGCATATATAAAATAGATAACATAATAAATATTTACTAATAATTGGATCCATTATTGTATTTCTGCCACCACTGGTATACAAGAGATCGAGTGTGCGAATACTGGTGTTTTTCACGATTTAACCACAACAATGACATGTTCCTAGGTCTAATCCAGCCAATTAATTTATGTTTTAATAGATGGTTCATTAAAATTGATAACATAAAGTTGTTTAAAATAGAACACATTTGGAATAATAGTCTATAACTACATAGAAAACATGTTCAAAACTTCATTTAAGAAGAAACACCATTGCAAAGAAAATAAATCCCAAAAGGACAAATTATGCTCTGTAGGATACTACAATGCAATGATGGATGCATATCATTCATTACCCATTTGTCCAAATCCATAGAATACGTAACACCTAGAGTGAGCCCTCACATAAACTCTGAGCTCCGGGGTGACGGGGGTGTGTTCGTGTAGGTTCATTAAGTGTAAAGAATGCACCACACAGGTGGGGGTGTTCCGAATGCTCGGGGGTGTGCATGTGTGGGGAAGGGCGTAGCAGGAAATCTCTGTACCCTCCTCTCAATTTTATTGAACCTGAAACTGCTCTAAAAAGAGCGAAGAAGACAGAGATGCCTGGTGGGTGGAGGAGAAGCTTTTGAAATGTGCTGTAAACTTCAAAATTTGTGCAAAGAAAATGCTAACTTTGAAAATATAAATTTAGGTTTACATCCTGTTTTTCAAAGGATCAGCTGGCTTGTCTTAAAGTTGCTTCATTTCTCACAAAATAACACAGAATGACAGCAGAAACAACAGCATTCATATCATGCAGAGAAAGAGCAGTAATTAGTGAGCGCCTTCTTGTGTCACAGGCCATTTCTTAAGCACCAAATACATTTAACATTAAGACCTCCCGGGAATTCCTATTCCCTGAATTATCATCTTTACAAACAGACGGAGAGAACAGAAACTGACAGATGTTACCTATGTCACATCGTGAGTGCTAATATGTGGTGGAGATTAATCTTGAGCCTGGTAATCAGCTCAAGCATTCAAGCTTTTCTTTAAAATTTATTTTTATTTTTAATAGATTTTAGAGAGAGAAAAGGGGGGGAAAAGGAGAGAGAGACATCAATTTGTTGATCCACTATTGTAGCATTCATGGTTTGTTTCTGTGTTTATTAAAATTTATTTTAAAGTGTGTAGTATGTATATTTTATGTATTCTTTGACAAAATGTGTACAAAAAGTATTTCACCTCTGCACTAGGCTTCTGACTTGAGAATTCTGGGTATAGTTAATATTTCTATTGACAAAATCCCAACTGGCTATTGGAGTATAAATTAAGTGTGATTCTTGCTAGAAAAACTCTAAGCCAATAGAACATGTCCTATATCAACCAGATGAACTTTTTTAGTGAAAATTTTGACAAAGCTCCTTTAGCTATAAAGTTATGGTTTTTTCCCAGTACTCCTGGATCTTGAAATAAAGATTGTTATTTAAATGGAATTAGAAAAGAATAAGATCATGTCAAATATTCAATGATAAATGAAAACTAAAATAGCTCCTAAATATGAATTTCCTCTCTTTACTCAGTTGGATTGTTCCCAAGTTCTTATCATGTAGATATGGTGTGTGTATACAAACAAGAAAACAGGAAATTATTACAGCATCTGAGAAATCTGAAATTCTAATTTCAGGCACTTTAATTTAATCACACAGAGAGTTTTAAGTTTGTGTTTTGATGTGATAGTTGCTGCTGTATTTTGCCAGAATATTTTTAGTTGTCATACATGAATACTTTCTATAAGTTAGAAAGCAAGATTTTTAATTTCAAAGAAAAATATCTTAGATATACTTTTGAACTTATTTTTATTACTGTTAATATTTTTCTCCCCCAAATGTTGCTTTTCTAATAAAACCCTATGAGAATTTTCATGAAGATGATAAAGATACCCTCCTGTTGAGGCAAAACTTGGGTGTCATTCAAATTACTATATTTATGGTATTAAAGATACGACTCAACATCAGGAAGGCAAACAATGTAATTAAAAACGGGCAGAGACCTGAACAGACACTTCTCCAAGGAGGACATACAGAGGGCCCATAAACATATGAAAGAATGCTCAGCATCACTAGCCATCAGAGAGATGCAAATTAAAACCACAATGAGATACCACTTCACACAGGTGAGAATGGCCGTCATAAACAAATCAACAAACAACAAGTGCTGGCTAGGATGTGGAGAAAAGGGGACCCTAGTGCACTGCTGGCTGGAAAGCAGACTGGTGCAGCCACTGTGGAGAACAGTATGGAATTTCCTCAGAAAACTAAAAATGGAACTGCTTTTTGATCCAGCGATCCCACTGCTGGGTTACATCCTAAGAATCCTGAAACACCCATGGAAAAGAACCCCAATGTTCATAGCAGCATTATTTATAATAGCCAAGTGCTGGAAACAACCCAAGTACCCATCAGTAAATGAGTGGATCAAAAAAAAAAAAACTGTGGTACATTTACACAATGGAATTAATATTCCTTAGCAGGAAGAAGGAAAGAACTCCTACCCTTTGCAACAGAGTAGATGGAATCGGAGAACATTATGCTAAGTGAAATCAGCCAGGCAATGAAAGACAAATGCCATATGATCTCACCTATAAGTGGAACCTAATGAACAAAATAAACAAATGAGCAAAATAGAACCAGAAACATGGAAATAAGAAAGGAACTGGCAGTGACCAGTGGGGAGGGAGAAGAAAGATAATGAGGGAAAGAGAGGGGAGGGTCTAGTCAAGTAACGGGCCTATGGACATGGACAACAAGGTGGGGATTGATTGTGGGTGTTGAGGGAGAGCAACCAATAGAGAAAAAATTGGGACAACTGTAATTGAACAGTTAAAAAAAGATGGACTTCTTGGCTGGCGTAGCTCAGTGGATTGAGCGCGGGCTGTGAACCAAAGTGTCGCAGGTTCGATTCCCAGTCAGGGCACATGCCAGGGTTGCAGGCCATGACCCCCAGCAACTGCACATTCATATCTCTCTCTCTCTCTCTCTCTCTCTCTCCCTCCCTCCCTCTCTTCCCTCTCTAAAAATAAATAAATAAATCTTTTAAAAAAAGATGGACTAATTTAGAGCAGTACATCAAACCCTTTAAAACAAGGCAAAAAAAAAAGATTATGAAGCAGGATTCAGTTTTAAGTCATACATCAAGATGATTGATTTTAGTCACTTTAGAAAAACATTATCAGTTACATAAATGCACTGCTTCAAATGTATTAAGCTAAGGGGAAGTCCATTTTTCTAAAGATGCAAAGAAGTTATAGCATGCAGTCAAATCACTTATAAATCAATGGTAAATCTTACATCAGTTTTTGCACTCACCGAATATTGGTATATACAACTGTTCTTTGCTATGAATTATTCGCATTTATGGAGGGAAAACACAGAAAATGCCTACAGGTGGAATATCATTTCATTTTACTCACCTAATCAAATAATTAAATCCTTTGCCTAATTTTTCATTATACTGTACAATGTTCCTTACCACACAGTACTTTCATAGACCAAAGTCAGGAAAAGTTCTTTCTCGTGATGAAGAGCTGGGCTCCCTCCGTCAGATATAGAGAAGGCTGGGTGAGATTCTGGCTTACAAGTGCGTGGCATTAAGAGGAAAGTTCTTCTGTAGGACCCAATGGTGAGTTAATTAATGAAAATTAATGGTGGTTTAATCCAAAAAGTCCTCAGAAGGGGCGCTTACACCATAGAAAAAAATTAACTATAAAATAGAAGACTGTTTTTAAAAAGTGGTATATATGGGTGTCAACATTTCTTTTTCTTTTTTCATTCCTGTTCATAAAATATACTACAATGCGGTTTCCTTCTGTTTGTGCTTCTAAAATACAAATTAGGTGATGAGTGCCGTAAAATACATACAGAGAGTGGTGTTAGGCGTATGCAAGAGGGAAAAAGATGACTTGCAGCTGACTCATTCAGAGAAACCTATGTCCAAACGGAAGTTCTAGAGCTGGAACGTGAAGCTCAAGGAGTGTTTTGGCACAGATAATTCACAGGACATGCAGAAAAATAAGGTGAATGCTCCAAATTGCAAAGTATTCGTTACTGCATAGCTAGTTTCTCTGTACACAGGTGGAGCTAGTCCTTTGCCCCTTTGACTTCCATGAGCACAGGTAATAATCAGGACACAGTAAAATATTCAAACGCAAATATTCATGCACAGCAAATAAAGCACACTTTTAATCAGGGTGAAGTGTTACATTTCGGAATGCACTGATTTTCATTTGAATCAGACTCCTTGTATGGGAAAGCTTCTGTACGAGTGCACAAAGGGTTTTAGTGTTGCGATTTCCTTGTAAATTGTTGAACATGAAAATAAGCCATATCCACAAATCTCACTGAATTATATTAAAAAAGCCTTAATTAGTAATACTTTGGGGCACTATTTATGAACTCTTTAAGAATCAGTGGTACAATTACCTATGTGGCTGTGCGATTGTTCAGGAAATAAATGATACAATAACTGAATAATTTTCATATTAAATGCTTCTCAAATGCTCAGGCTGTTCGAAAAACTCACACATAATTTCCCTTAAGAATATAATAAAAATTAGCAGAAATATGGAAAACTCTATGTTCTGATATATGGTGATTTTGCATAAAATACTAAGAGCCCATACATATGATTTATGGACAGTATTTAGAAGAATTATTCCAAGCAAGGAAAAAAATTGTAAAACTTTCAGATACATACAAGAATCCATGCAGACTATAGAAATATGCATAAGTTTCAATGCAAAAATACATCAAGAGGGAATGAGAGGCAAATAAGAAAAAATGCCCCAATAAACAACAATAAATGTCAATTTGGAAGGCTTTCCCATCATGTTAATCAACACATATTTTTAACCAATAACAGAATTTCTGATTAACATTCAGGACCAAGCAGGGAAAATGTAGGGTCTTCATCACAAAAGAGAACCCTAATTCAGAGGATATTACCACCTTTTCCCTATCTCTAAAAAAAAAACCCCTCAAACCCACTATGGAATCTGGACTCTGCTACCTTGTCAGAAGTTAATGCCATTAAAGTTGGAATCCTGTACACTATTGACCCAAATAAACAGAAAAAGAAACAAATCCATGACAAGTGGTTTTTAAGTGTCAGAACATGAGATAGACTCAAGGAATGAAACATTCTCCTTGAATAAATCAAAAGACAACTGTAAGGCAGCATTTAAACAATAATATTCAGTATAGCTACCTGTAACAATATGCAAATATATATTTAGAGATAGGAAAAATCACCTTGAGACAGAAAAAAAGGGGATAAAATTAGGGAGAAATGAAAATGAAAGGGGAGTAGATTAAACTCAAGCAACAAATGAAGGAAAATGTGATCTTCCTTTACAGACTATTTTTTACCTCTCAGGGCACTTGGGAAAAGAAATAGAAAACTCTCAGTAATAAAGCCTATACTGCAAGAGAGAATAGAATAATTAAAATTTAATAAAGGGCACTGAAGAAAAGCAAGACAACTAAGAGAATAAAAATGGAGATCAAGACTTAAGTACACGTATCTATGCTGAATTCAACTAACTCACATGAAACATATGATTTTTTTTCTCAGAAAGACATCGAATGAATCACCTGAGATTTCGCAACCCCAATAATACTGATGTTTCAGACCAGATCTTCTGTTGGGAGAGGGGTCATACTCCTTCGGAGGATCAGCAGGGGTTGGGACCTCGAACCCTTACATGCCAGTAGCGGCCCCTCCTCAGCCGTGACAACCCCAAACATCACCAGATGTTTCTGAGAGCAGCTGAGAGGCAGTCATCCCAGCAGACAGCCATGGGCTCAGCACACACACGAAGAAATAGCTTGCCTTATTAGATGCCAAAGATTAGAAGTTACATGATTTTGTCTAGTCTCTAGAGCAATAAATGATATCAAAAGAATGGAAACAAAACTAAACACATATGGAAAATGGTTTTATGGCCAACTGGCATCACAGACCAGGAAACGTGTTTCTTAGTAAATGATTTCATGTCCCTCTCTCACACCTATTTGAAAAAAATGCAATTGGACAGCTTCTTTGTCCCGGTCATAAAATGTGAATCCAAAGTAACTGAGTCACAAATGTGAAAGAATAAAAGTACAGTAAAATTATAAAAGGCAATACAGAATATACCACTATTAATCAAGACAGAAGAATAGTTCATATGTCAGATATGTAAGATTTAAGATATAAGTGAGCTAAAGATTTTTACCTGGATTTTTCCTTCAATATTTATGATCCAGAAAATACTACTTATTTTCATGTAACACCCAAAACCCCCCAGTGTGTTAAAAACTCATTGTAGATAATATATATTGCAATCCTGTTTTTTGTAGCTCCAAATGAAAAAAAATACAAGCATTATTCAACAGTAAAATGGATAAGCAAATCATGCTATATTCATAAAATGGAGTACAATCCAGAAATAAATAACAAAACAAAAGTAGAACCAAAAGGAAATAGTTCTATTTAGCTGATAAATTGGGACAAGACACTGTCTAAAAAATAAATCATAAAAGAATACTTATACTACAAGCCCTGGCTGGTATAGCTCAGTGGATTGAGCTCGGGCTGTGAACCAAAGTGGCGTAGGTTCGATTCCCAGTCAGGGTACATGCCTGGGTTGCAGGCCATGGCCCCCAGCAACTGCACATTGATGTTTCTCTCTCTCTCTATCTCCCTCCCTTCCCTCTCTAAAAATAAGTAAATAAAATCTTTTAAAAAATAAAAATAAATAAAAGAATACTTATACTACATATCATTCAAAAATATAAAACTATATGACTATGGAGACCAACATCATTGAGGAAAAAATAACAAAAATCAATGTGATTCTAAAGACAATATATTAATAATATTTGCCAGTGTTGGGCTGGGGAAAGGGTGGTATCAGGAAGGAAGACATGGGTGGTTTTTCAAAAAGAATAATCACATCCTATTTCTTAAAATGGTGGCTTTTGCATTTTTGTTTCCAACACCTCACATCATTTATAAATGCATTCATATTTACTCTGCAGTTAAGAAACATGTGCAACCCAACTAAAAATTTAACATGATAAACGTTATGAAGTTTAAAAGAGAAGGGAGGCAAGAGAACAGATTAATTCATATATGTCTTAAGCGGGTTAAAAGTGATAAATGCTGGAAAACCTTTTAAAGTAGTCATAACTTTATGTCTTTTCCAGCTTCTGCATTTGTTTCCTAAGCTTCATCTTGTTCTTTAAAGGGCAATTCATGGCCAAGACCCATTTCGGTCCAAAGGAGAACTCTATGCCCTGGGACGCCCTTATTGTATTAAAAAAAAACATCTTACAAAGCTGTCTTTTTGCTGCCTTTGTACTGTTGTCTATTGCATGATGGACTTTCTCCATGCTTAATTAGTTTCCACACTCAATTGTGTTTAAGAGATTCCATTGCACAGAGAATGCTATTTATATGCACTATAGCTTTCCTTGGGGACAGTTCAATGGGTACAGATTTATTTATGACAATTCAAAATGAAAAAAATATAATTATCTTTTCAGACATTGAGGGCTCTTACATTTTTATGTGACATACACTAATCCAGTTGGAAAGCTGCTCACTCAGAGTGGAGTGAAATCTCCTGAGTAAACGTATTGTCCAAAGGCCGTACCCTACTGTTAAATGCTGCATTTCCCCATTACCATGCTGGAAGAGAAGCATGAAATCTTCCTTTATTATAAGCCATAAAAGCAATTTGCCTGAACTTATTACAATATGTCCAAGTTATTAGCCATACCTTGTGGTACAATATGCTTAATAATTTATACTTTTGAACTGTTCCTACCTGTCTTTTATTCTTTTAAAGAGAAACATCACTGTGTGCACACGGAAAAATTATTCTAATTAGAAAAATACTGAGAGCTCAGAGTTCATTTAACAAATCAATATTTAATTAGCAACGTGTCAAACTATGATACTTGTTTCTATGTTATACGTTACTAAAATAAGATGTTCGTTCATCACTGATGTCGCTGTGAGGAATAGGTCACCAAGATCCAAAAAAGAAATGGACACGGGCAGACAGCCAAAACCCCTCCTTTACTGTGACCTCAGGAATGGAAGCATGTCATCAGATTTCTCAACAAAGCATTTCAGCATTGGTCACCTTCATTGTTGGCCTGTGGCTGTGACTAAAAGAGGTTTACAGTGGTGAAGCCACAGAGTAAAGGCAGTGACTTCTCTTGACTCAGGTATTTATTCTTCAATACACTCAGCTTGTCATGAGAAAAGACACTCTCAAGGAATTTTAGTTTTTATACTCATTATGTGTTTTAATGCATTTAGAGGGCTGCTACAGATAATGAAAGCTATTTTTCCTCTTACCCTCAAAAAATGAATCAGCCGTAATGTCAGTGATGTTCTCAGCATGAAGGAAGTTAGATATAAAAAGCAATAAAGAGAAAAGCAAAAGAAAGAAATGTTCTTAATTTGTGAATTAAATAGAAAGACTGATTATATAAGTATTTTGATAGTCTCATATAAAAGACATCTGTTTAGAAATACAATTAACTGATATGGACATACAAAAATATATATGTATACTTAAATATATCAATTAACAATAAATGCATAAATTTATTGAACACTGATTTATATGAGATAGTATATTTGCATTATAAACTATCCTCTAACTTGTGGTATGTTCATATAATAGAATACTGTACAGAAGGTTTTTGGGGTAAAAATTAATATACTAAATAGGAATAAAATGTTAAGATGGGTAATTGTGATATGAGAATGTGAATTTGAGGTATTTTTTGAAATATGGATAGTCAAATTAACTGTTGATAGGAATATTAATCCGAATGAGGTTAAGTTAAAGTACCCCAATGTTTGAAGACAAGGTACAAATAAATGAACAGATGTACATAATTCCATGAAGGGGGGCATATTCCACACAGTAGCACAAGAGAGTTGGGTGTAGATAGGCAAAGGGCATTTTGTGACATGGCAGAATGCAAAATAAGACACTTTGTGTAAGAAGTGATTATTAGCTTGAGGAATGTTAATGTGCCAAAATTTAAGTAACAGAATTAATGTTATGCACCAAATTAACCAGCTAATTAATACGTCTGCCAAAATTTAAACAGCAGAAAGGAATTAAATCATACAATAATGCAATAGAAACCTCGGTGTTGAGGAATGAAAGAATTTGGTGTTGATGGAATAGAAATAAATACTATAATTGGAAAAGGTCTAACCCATAAAAACATTAAGGTGTCTTTAAAAATTATGAATGTGCTGTATATTAGCTATAGCCCTGCATTTAATAAGCTTATGCTAATTTATCTCATTTTTCATTAATGTAGCCCCATAGTCCACGATACACTTCAAACGAACGTAAATGCCTCTTTTTACAAGCGCCGCCTACTTTAGCGGAGGCGCATCAGGGTCAGAGAGCAGAGCCAGGAAACCCACACGTGAGAAGCTCCTTCTTCTACAGTACATAGTGTGGTGTCTGCGCCAGATCTGACTCCCACCAGATCTGACTCTCCCTGCGCAGGGGCATGACCTTGGTCAACTTAACTGTTCTTCACCCATGTCTCCAAATGCATCTATCAAACACGTGTAATAATGGCCTTGATTTCAAAATACTTTTATGAGTCTTACGTTTATTCATATGTTACTGATATCTACAACCATACCTGTTAAATAATAAGTTCTCACTAAATATTGATATCGTGTTTCGTCATGGTCTCCATCTCTACGAAGTTTGACTAAACACAGCAGCAAGAGTTAACATATTTCACACCATAATTATATAAAGTTAATTAACAAAAGATTACCATCAAATAGGTATCATTACACCTTGTGATTACTAAAAGAGTTTTGCAGTAGGTTCTTTTGATTTTTAAATGGGTGAGTAGAATGCCCATCAACATATATGAATATCTCATCCTCTCTCATCCCCCCTCATTTACATACATTCATTAATCTACCTGGTTGAGAACAAGAGCTAGTCGTATATATTATGCAGACTTACTTCCCTGATGTTTTTCTTGTTGTCTAAGGACACAGGAAACGGTGAAACCAGAAAGAAAAAATCAATTCACTAGACTGATAACGTGAGAAACAAATGAGAAGCAGCCAAATAAATCAACATCACGGGGAGTCTGGATTTAGCTAATATTTCTGGGCATCACTAGGAAAGTTGTTTTGGTGACAGATGGGAGCAAAAGTGGAAATTGCAAAGGAGAGAGTTTATGTGAAATTATTTTTTTAATATTTCCTCTCTTAAGGTAAGAGGAGTGTGGGTCTAACAAAGCAAAAGTGAGTGTTAAAGGTGATGGGATTTTTGTCATTACTGTTTGTTTGTTTTTTGTTTATGTACACTAAAAATTGAAGGATGCCAATGTGCAGGTGGGGAAAGATTAATAAAGGAGAGATAAAATTATTTCGCATCAATAAAATGAGTTCCCTAAAAAGGGAGGAAGGGACAGAATCAAGACTACAGTTTTACGGATGAGAAGCACCCTCTTCATTGAGACCATAGATAGGGAGAAAGAACAAAGAGTCAGTTTCCTTAAAAAAAAAAAAAAAAAGCTTTGGAAGTGACTTTGGGATGGATCTACATCATGAGATTTCTATTTTAAATCAATTCCAATTCTGAGACCGAGGGAGTAGGAGAACAGATCGAAAATTTGAGAAGAATTGGGGAATTTGAAATGGCTACTGTGGAGAAAATAGAAAAGAGCTATTTAGAAGCAACAGCAGTGCCAGACAGCATGAAGAGCCTGGTGCACACTGCATTATGAATGTCCAGTGACAGTAATCTGTGCTTGTGTGTGTGTGTGTGTGTGTGTGTGTGTGTGTTTTGAAGGCAGAAAACCACCTTGATCCAGGTTTGGAGGATTACCAGGTGTTGAACTCGAAAACAATGCGGTGTGCATATTGAAAGTAGATCTAGTTAGGAAAGAATATGTAGATGAAGTCAGTAGAGAAGCAAAAAATATACCTTATAGATAAAATAAATCAAACAGTTGTTCATTTAACTAAGCGAAGAGGAAGAAGGTTAAGAAATTCTCACTGTATAATACATGCTAGAGATAAACATTTCTTGTGTTAATGTGCTGAGATTTCTGGGTTAATCTATAGGAGCACACATAACAAAATGTGATTTGTATACTCTTCATTTGAATAAATGTATGTATATATAGTTGTTAAACTAGAGACATCATCAGGATCTAGAACCAAAAGGTCAATAAATGGATATTATTAATTTGCATAAAATCTTTTTCATCTATAAATATCATTTTATTGTAGGCCACAAAATAAGAAAGGTTAAAATGCCACTACACTTAAGATGTCTGTTTTTGATAACCAGTTGGCAGATTTTTTGAATGGCAATTCTAAATGACCCCAGTTCAACTGCAAATCCTGAGAGCTGTAACTATTTCATTTTTAGATATCATATTATAGGTTTGTATATCAATAGAGTTGCTCTATGCCATTATTAATCCAAAGGAGAAATAATTATTTCATATAGACTAAAGCTGCGCTTTCACCAATGACTTTGGAGACTCCCCTTTTATTTATTCTACAAGATGGATGATTAACTTGCACACACAAGCATCTAAGTCTCAAGTACGAAGAAAAGGAAACTGAAACTGTGGGTGATACTTAAGAATAAAACTGCGAAAATTTCTGTGAATAATGATTGATACAGGGTGAAGTAACAAATTAGGCTTTTACTTTTAACAGCATTTGATATATATTTTTACAGTGTTTCTATACATTTTTAAATCACTGAACTCTAGAGAGTCAAACAGCCAATGTTTCTTGAGAAATAACTTCACACAGCACAGCCTGACATTTACTCTGTGATCCCGGCGTGTCACTCAAGAGCTATCAGACTCTGAGTTACCACATCCAAAAAATCCCAGGGCTATCAATCTCTTCCTTTGCAGGATGCGTGAAAAGAAAGACATGAGATCATTTATTAAGAGCTAGCTCCTCCTACAGATTCTGGCACATACATCATGATGAAAATTGGAGAGCTATTCTTATTTTCTGCCACATGTTAACTTTATATATTCTGCTACCAGTTTTTTTTTTAATTTAGTATTAAGGATAAATTATAAGCATATATTCTAAGTACCAACAAATGTAGAAAAACAGTCCCACTGTAAGAAGTGCCTGTTTTCCTCAGTCGCTTACCATTTAACCAGCAAGTGAGAAAAAGAATGAGGCTTTAAAAAAATCAGAGTAGTTGTATTTTTGAGTTGCTCACTGCTGAGACTTCTAGATATTTTGCACATCAGAGAGAGACTGAAACCATTTCATGAAGAAAGAAGCTTATACTTGATCAACCACATTCAGTTCAGAATAAGAGGGCTAAGTTCTTTTTCCCTTCAAAACAGTGTCTGCATGTAACCGTTGCCTACTGTTAACTTGGTTTTGAGAAGCAGATTCACACAACATGACTGAGAATTTCCAAAAGATATTTTGCAGGACAATAAAACACATGATTTCTGTTTATTGATGAGTTTCTTAAGCACAGATATGAGGGTAGGTAATTGTAGTGTGAAACTGGACCATTAAAGTGATAACAAGTTTTGATAACATGCAAGATAATATACAGATAGTAATGTAAGATGGTCTGCTTAAAATATTTTACTTAAAAAATGTAAAGAATGCCTATAGAATATTCTATACATATAGTTCCCACCTGTTTTTTAAGAGATGCTCTTAGAAACTTGGTTCGTTTCACTAAGAAATGTCCTCATATTGCTCTTTTGAGAAGAATCCTTGAAGTTAACATACAACCGTTGACTTACATAACTGAAGAGGAAGTTTGACATATCCGATTCATTTTAAAATGAATCTCTGCCTCACAGAATAGCCTCATCACTAGTTGTATCAGTATTTACTGTCAGTTATAGCAAAAGACATTACTTTTGAAATTTTATGATCAGAGATTTCTAGTTCAAAATGACAGCTGGCTCGCCGGCCCCAAGGCAGCCTGCAACCACTATTCATGAAATGCTGATGGGGATGCGGTAAAATATCGTTAAAACCCTTAGCGGCCCTCTGTAGTAACCGTGACAGATAACCCAATCTGCGTGCCCCGCAGGAGTTGACGCTGATCGCCAGCCAGTTAGAGTCAGACGGAGGAAAAGTGGGCAGCTATTGACCAGGCTCCGACTCACGACCTGCATTCCTAAACTTTGCAAAAGCCTCTCCGAGCAATGGTAAGATGCTTGATCAACTAACTTGATCAGCTAACTTCAAGACACGGGACTTGTGACAAGCAGAGGCCGTCTGTTTGGGAGCTGTTCTGTGTGTGTGCCTGAGCATCCCAGTCGCTGCTGGTGACGGGAGGAGCCTGAGAGGAAACAGGGGATGGTGGCGTAAGTCTGCGAGGGTGGTGGCCCTCCATCCCCCGCTCCCCGCAGGCAAACTGCTGTGAGTTAAGGGCAAAGAAAACATAACCTGGAAGCCGCACCTGCTGACAAGCGTAATCCTCGGAGTCTGGGACGCTGGCTCCGTGCTCTGGCTCAGACCCAGAGAACCTGGAAACCGTGTTCAGAAAAAAACACTTAATCAAAGTAGAGCCGAGCCAGGAGATGAAGAACTGCCAGAAATTAGAAATTGGACTGGGAATTGCGCACATCAACCTTCCCTTCTGTCACGGATTTGAAAATAGATTCTGGAAACAGCGCCAGTCAACAGGGAGCGGAATTCAAGGTCAAGTCCCTCACCCTGCCTATTAAGAGTTACAGAAATCTTCCCATGTCAGGGATACGTGTAAAGAAAAAAACTAACATGAAACTATTAGGAAAAAACTATGAAGCAAGGAAAAGTAAGGAATGGCATAGTAACAAATAAATAAATCTACATCAAAATACTGGAAAGTATACATAGATGTGAATAGAATCAAGAAGGTACGTGCATGCCAACTAATTTTTTAACCTCTGTGCGTGAAAATATATCCAACAGAATACATGAGTATGGTATAGAGATAACTGAGGCAACTTAAAGCATCGGAAGTGTAAATTGTAAGAAACATGAGTTGATGAACTCACTGATATCAAATGAATAAAAACTGTAGTAACAAAAGAACACATTTTTCTACTATTTTGAGAACACACATTTTTAAAAGAAAATATTGGGTTGGCCAAAACATTCATACATTTTTTTTTGTAAGATGGCTCTAGTAGCCTTTAGTTGTATTTAACTTCATTCGAAACAGTTTTGTCGGATTGCATTGTGACAGCTGTCATATCAGCATACACTTAAACAAATATCAAAACCGGTGAATTTTTGTGTAGCCATTTTAGTATTGACGATAGAAATTCATAACTTTTCCTCTGATGTAGGGCTTTATTCCAACTATTGGGAAACCTTTGTGTTTGGGACCATGTAGGCATTTAGCTTTTCTTTTCTTCCATGTTTTGTTTCAAATTTTCCAACACTGAATTTGTCAAGCTACACATAGGTTTGTTCCAGGTCAAAATTTGGGGCTAGTTTAAAATTAAAAAAAAAAAAACTACATTTAAATTTTGGTAGTGGCATTGTAAATTTCAGAGATTATTTTGTGATAAATACATTCTTATATATTGAGTCATTCAATCTAAGAATGTCATTCATGTCACTTCCAGGGGTGTCCAACCTTTTGGCACCTCTGGGCCACACTGGAACAAGAAGAGTTGTCTTAGACTGCACATTAAATACACAAACAATAATGAAAACCGATGAGCAAAAAAAACACCCAGTTTTAAGTAAACTTACTGCTTTGCGCTGGGCCGCACCCACAGCCACCCCGGGCCGCATGGGGCCCGCTCGCTGGCCAAGGGTTGGACACCCCTGCTGGTGTTAAGGGGCTTCTCTGACAGGGGCTCTGAAGGGGCTCCAAGGGGGAGGTGGGTTCTCCACAGGAGCTCAGGCTGTGGTTTCCGCACCAGCACAGATTGGAAAGGGGACAGTGGGAAACGGGGCAAATTAAAATGACCCAGAGCCCCCTGTTCGTTCCGAGATCCTGCAGTTTTTCTGAACAGACACTCTTAGGACCGCTGTCAGTGGTTGATGCATTTTCAGAGTTCTGAAAAAGTTGATTCTGCCTTTTGGTTTTTTTCTTTGCCAGTTCTTTTTATAGAGAAGAGAATTTTGGGAGTTCCTTACTTTGCCATTTTGGCTGATGTCACCTGCCGGTGTGATTTGAAAATGTTGAGCAAAGTCCCCTCGTATGGTTTGAACTTCTGTTTCTCTTGATATGTGATTCATTTTGATATTAACAGTTTTGTTATTGTATGTTGGGTTACGTACATTTTCCCCAAACAATTTAACTTGTAGTTCCTAGTTTTCTGTTTTTTTTTTAACTTTTAAGTTAATTCTAATTTATCATTTACATTTTCTTTCTTAAAATTTATTCCTCATGTTTTTATTATTCTTGAGGAGAATAATTTATTTAATTCACAACACACACACGGACACATATAGACTGCATTTTTCTTTGGCATTATAGTTTCAGTAATGTAATCTTTTATTCTTTATTACCTATTTATTATACTTTTTTAGTTTGATTCCCTCTTTGGTCAAGATGGATTTAAACTAGTTTGGCCAACTTGAACAAGGACAGGGGTTTACGGGAAGTATACGGGGAAGCTCCCACCATACCTGGAAGGCTGAAGATGAAGACTCAGAAAATGAGTAGGAACCAAGGTCATGAATCTCAGCCTGTTCGGCGGGGGGAGGTGTACATGACAGAGATGCGACAGGACAAAGCCACAGGCCCTGCTGACCCTGAAACCACCCTCAGTCACAGTTCATCATATTCCCCGTGTTATTTATGAATGGGTGTGCAGCACTATTTGGCCTTTGAAATGTTATTATTTATTCATTCATTATAATATAAATCGTCTGTCTTGTCTTACAATGCTATGAATTACTTGAGGGCAAGAGCTATTTTCCAGGATTAAATATGCCTTAACACCGTCGATTTTTGATGAATTCGTTTTGTGTGCTGATCTACCTTTTGTGTGCAGTTAATTGATTTCTTCTCATTGCCTCCGGGGGGAAAGTACATATACATATATGTATATATATATGTATATATATATATATATAGTGCCTCAATAGTTACAGACACATAGTAGGTGAAACAGAATAGGGAATGCCCTTGAAATTCACTGATGGCTTTCACTGGTATTTAAGCACCTGGGGGCCCAAGAATCCCAGGCAGTCTATCAGAAGTTCATGCCTACCATTTATCTGACAGAAAGGATTCTCATTCACTGCTGGTGAGCCTCTCCTCTAAACCTTGGTGGGTTTTTTTTGGTCTATTCCTTTTTCATCCTTTTGTCTGGAGATGTCCCTTCCTCTCCATTGGGGATGGTCTGTACAACGTCATCCTTCTTTCTCACCTCGAGATCAATCCGTCTTGAGCTAGCATTGTTCGTGTCCCCGCTAATTGCCTTTGGATCCCACGCAAGCCCCTCTCAGCAAGTGTCAGTGGGTTTTGTTGCCATTAGCTGCTCCTCCACCTCTGGGCAGGGGGCAGCCGCAGGCTTCTGAGCGGCTTTGTGTCTATAAATACACCCAGTCCGGGAGCTTTCCCACCTCACCGCCGGCCCCCTTGGCTGGACCGCTCTCCAGGAATAATTAGCGTGCAAATGGCAAAGTCTATCTCCCAGGGCCCTCTCCGGGGCATGCTGGACTTTTACTGAATCTACACCCTTTGTTCCTTCCTCCCTTTCCCCGCCCAGCTTTTCAGCTCTGCCTCATTCCAGTTACCTGCCCCCACCCCCACCACAGGTGTCTGCACCCTTCCTCAGCTGTTTCCAATCTGCTGCATTCACACCTTTAGATCTTAGGTTCAGTTGTATTTTTAGATAGAATGGGAGCTTTTGTTTCTTTCACATTTCTTTTTCTCTTTTTGAAATAGTCAGTACTAACCCATCATCTCATTACATACAGCCATTTCATTGCATTCAGGCATTTGATGATACCTCTGCGTGTTTGCTCATTGGTCTAGCTCCTACACGGTTACATTTGTGTTGTTATTTTTAATGACAGTTTTTGCTCTCCGCCATGTGCCTCCTGATTGATGGCCACTCTTGTGCACTTAAAAATGCACAGAAATAACTTGAAATCAAAAGTGATGTTATTTTTTCCTCCGAAATGCTTTTCTTTTCATCTGCTACCTATTTAGCATGCTGATGTCTTTAAGTGCAACTTTTATATTTTCCCA
Organism: Phyllostomus discolor; assembly: GCF_004126475.2. NCBI lineage: Eukaryota > Metazoa > Chordata > Mammalia > Chiroptera > Phyllostomidae > Phyllostomus > Phyllostomus discolor. The sequence goes on along the minus strand of NC_040917.2, from coordinate 21,307,064 downwards.
GCTTTTCTGGTTGGCGACAGAGGGATAATTAGCTCAACTGCCTCACCTATAATTAATAGAATATAATCTCCCATATCGTGTTAATGCAATTGTCCATTCCGCAACAAATTGTGGGTTCTCTAAGAGCAGGGGCCTTTTCTCGTCCGTCTCAGATATTCCACAGCTGGAGTAATACGGACACACTTCAACCACTCCATACACACAGTTATTAAGTTGTCACTGGAAGATCAGTGGACTAAGATGATTGAGGATAAAACAACAGGGTACCTGGGAAATCTGATGAGTGTCCTAGGCGGACGGCAGCACCCCGCAATCCTGACAAGCATCGCTGTCACCGCAGCCTGAGAGGTTTGCTTTCGAATCCCACGGCTGCACATGCGCCAGCGCTCAGAATTCCTGCAAGTATTAAAACGCTTCCAACTCCCTTTTTCATGTAGCACGGACTAAAGCTGTTGCGATGATGAGTTAACGGACATAAAGCCCCTAGCTAAATAAATGGTTCTTGCGTGCTCAAACTTTGAACTTTGTGTTATTGTAATTATTCTCACTTGCTGTGCATACTGTATAAGAACTCAGCCTGCAGGTAGCCCGGAATTTGGGATGGACAATACGAGATAAACAGGGCTGGGGGAGTTTACACTTCCATTATTTATCATCACTAGATGAGCTATAATATTTGTCTTATACAGATTAAATGTCTTCTAATTTCTCCTTACAGGCCTTATTCTCTAATCATTGCATGTTTTTGTCATCTAGCTCTCTGGAAATTTCTCAAGAGTTCCTCACCTTTTTTTATTATTCTAGAAAGGAATGAGAAATCTATTAAAATTAAGAATGCCTCAGAATTCCTAAGTGACCTTTTCTCTCTATACATCATCAAAACTATTAGCAGCTACAATTTCACCTACTGATTGGTAACAAATATGCGCATAGAAGCCAAAGTGTCCCAAAGACAACCACCGCTTTGCAGGTGACCAGCATTCCTCCCACACCTGCCAGGCCACCTGGACCTTGGGGACACATGTCTTAGGGAAACGCTTCTCACTTGTTTCATTGACATTCATTCCAATCTCAGATTCAATGCCAATGCCTCTGGTAAACACGTGCCCTCAGAGATTGCCATGGAACCCAGTTCAGTCATGGCTAACTGAAGAAATGTTCAGTGGGAATCTGCCTGTAGGTTCAGGGGTGAACTATTCTTTTCCCATTGGGACTGAACAAGAAAGTTTTAGCACACAGAAGTTTCTAGCAGTGAGCTGCTGGATTCATTTGGAAAAGCAGAGAGAAACGCCAGAAAGAAATGATTGCTTTTATAATATTTTCAACCACATCAATACTTATCTCACTTAATTTTTGGTTTCTTATTTGTGTAAGCCAATGGATCATTATTCTACTTTAAGCTGGTTGAGCTTTTGATAATTTTATTTACAAGTTTTTAGTTAGTTGCAAATAAAATAATTCTGAATGGCATACATGGTCAGCGTCTTTGATCTGTAAATATATGTTTTCCTTTAAAAATCCGGTGCAGGACTATAATTTAGCTAGCAAGCAAAAGCAGTGATTTAAGAAAGACTAGAACAAATATAAATCCCACTACAATGCTATTCATTTACTGAATATAAATCAAAGGCTTTGATCATGTTCATTTTGCCAACTTTAGTAACTTTAACTTTTTTTAATGACGTGTGTTAGCAGCGGTTATTATTCCATGATGGCCTTGAATTTGCTGGTGCCAGGCCCCGTCCTCAGCCCCAGGGACAACATCGTGAAGAAGGGACACACCAGGTCGTCCTACTTTGTCTGCCTGGCCATGATGCGGAGGAGAGACACCAAAAACCAAATAAACAAAACACATTACAGTATAACAGAGGGCGATGCATACTATAAAAAATAGAGTGGGGAGGGCAGAAAGGAGAACTGGTCCTAAGGAGGAGTTATTTTATCAGTGTGGTCGACAAGGCCACACGAACGAGCCCAGTGCTGTCTGAGTAACGCTTGGAGTGTAACACGCAAGCCACATCCCCGCATTCTCAGATTTCTTTTCTGAAGAAACACCATTATTTTGTTAAGAAGGATAGTAGATGTAATACTATGAGTTCTGTTTACCTAAACATTACAAAATGTGCCGGGTATCGAGAAGAAAGAAATTATGTACGTATAACTCCAAAGAACATTGATAATTTATGAATTCCAACTCAATGCATTTGCTTCCATTTTATTAAACTTGAGAGCTGTGACCTATCTGGAGATTCCAGTTAAATTAAGCTAATTAAAGCATGCAAATAGCAAGGGTGAAAAAGGCATACATGTAAATTGCTGAGTGCAAATTTAAATTAATGAGTAAAGCAAATTTAGAAGTACCCTGTTTTTATGTAATTAATACAGACTTGTTTCCTTGTCAGTATTAGTCAAGTCACAGGTATCACATTGACATGAGTGAAAGTTTTTTCAAACCTGATTTTATGCATTTTGTATTTAGAGATTCAGAATAATTGTAACAGATATGCTTTCTTTTGAATTTTCCTGAGGTACTAGAGGTTTATGTTAGGGTTATACTAATAGACTTTATTTTCTTAAATAACTATGCATTAACTTCAGTAAAGTCACATTGTTTTATTGTTTTTCTCTTCATACTGTAGCATACAAACACACGTGTGCTTAAGACATTTTATTGTATAAACACAAAGTTAGTAATATGAGGACATGCAGAAATGAGAGGGTTAGAATAAGATTAACATGTTGAAGCTGATTAAAAGGATACAGAGGAAAATCAAGAGAAGAAAGATCAAGTTAAGAATTAAAGATATATTGAGAATCTGCCTTAAATATTTGGGTGTGAGTATACCCACACCACACACCCACACACATGCATAAACACAAACACACACGCACATAATTTAAACACATTTCCATAGCCTTGATTTCTGTCAGTGCAGTTTGTATACATATATATATTAAATACATTTTCTATGTATTTAAGACTATAGCGCGATTTAGTAGACACATAGCATATGAAATAATCAAACACACCTGTCCCCTCACGCGGCTCCCATCCTTTGTGCGTGGAGAGCGACCGCTTCAGGTTGCACTTGGCGCATCTCGGGCACACAACACGGCGTTATGGACAGTGGTCGCCGTGCGGCACGCCTGAGACTCTGAGCTGACCCGTCTCGTGCCTGAAAACCTACACCTTTGGGCCAACACGTCTGCAGTCCTGCACCTGCCAGTCCCGGCAGCCGGCATCCACTGAATTCTTCTTCTGTTTTTTGTCCCCACTGGTTTTCTATCTGTATCTTACATACCGTTCAGTTTTCACTACAAGCCAGAAAAAAATATCTCGCGCCGATGTGATTCACATGCTCTCTACCGTGAGCCTGTTGCAAACTCAACCCATTTCTAAATCTCAAACATGTTCAAGACCTCTCCTCTCCCGAACCACCAACGAACTACCCTTTTAAGGTCGGCCAACACACTTGCCAACCACCTCCTGACGGACTACGCACTCGGGACCTTTTACCCTTGTCCTTTATCTTAAAGAACATTGCAATGATACATTCCATGCCAAAAATGCTTTTTTGGTTTGATTCCATTGCCTCGTAGACATCTGTCAGTTCATTATGATTGTTATATCATTTTGAGTTTATAGAAATTTCTAATTTAAAATAGTTATAACGTTTTTCTCTGATCCATAAGTTGGTTGCTTCTCCCGGTATCACTTTTCTTCTTTATTCAATGTCTAGCTGATCTAACGTGGTGGGTGTTTTATCACAAACGTTGGTGATTTGTAATTAATTCATTATTATACATTATTAACCAGGTTGATTGTTATAGATAGGTATGGTAGACTTCTCTTGAAGTTACAGAGGTCATTTCTACTCAGGTTGTGAAAAGTCAACCATGTATATATTTTTCTCAAAAAAGCCTATTAATACAGTATCTTTTCCCTCCAATGAAGGAGAGCTCATATAAACCTGAAAATTATATGTTAATACTGGTTTCCATTTGGCAATTTTTCTGCTTATATTATCTTAACCTTGTGTTATCTTTATTACTCCAATCCAGAAATAAAATACACTTTTACATCAAAAACCACAAACAGTTATCTAAATTATTTTTCCCATCATGACTAAAGCATTTGAAGAAGTTAATGATAGAAAACCATGACAATATTTTTGGGTCAAAATTCTAATGAAAGTCAAATAGTTCAGGTTTTTATCTGTATAATACTGATGTACCTGAATGGCATATATAATATTTAGGTAATTTAAATAATTTCAAAGTATCTACTCTTTTGGGACTCTGGATATATTTGCCTTTCTGAAAACAAAATACATGAAGTAAATAGTGTTTTTTTGCTGCTTTTGGAGATATTGTGATATAATTGATCATTTATAACATAGTAATTATCTTATTTAACTACACTTAGCATTTCCTCTATTTTACTTTATTTCTCTTGCTTTTTGAGGCCCTATTTTTCATGCATTTTTGTTTTCAGCAATACTGTTAGAAGTGTTGCTTTTAAGAAGCCAAATGTCTCTTTTTGATTCATCGATATTTGAATTCTTAGAAATACATGTGTTATTTGATAAATTAAGTGGAATCACTTACTTTGTAAATTTCCTATTTCATTTTTTCACACATTCAGTGAAATCACCCTTGAACTTAATGACAGATTCATTGTCAACTTTACACTGCGTTCTGAGATTCAAATGTTTTCAAATATACATAATGTTGAAGAAATAAGGAGACAAGCACTGCCATGAAATATAAAGGCATAATCATCCCACGAATAATGTTTGATGTGTGTTTCAGGGATAGCCACAGTCATTCTGTGTGTTGCTACCTGTAAGTTCTACCCCTCGTGGATATATCACAGAATCACCCCGTATTCCACCATGGTGCCTGCTGGGCGAGCACAGCGGCAAAGAGGGCCTAAATTGGGACAGAGTGTCTCTGACTCAAGCTCAAAGGCTGCATTTAGAAAGACAGTTTATTCCTGAGCAGTCTCTTTCAACATCATTAAAAAGACCTTGCAGGATGGCGTTTGTGCATTCAGAGCATGAATAGTCCTTATATTAATATAGGTAGCACAAGCTACCCACAGACCCCCGTAAAGACTGCACAGTTGTTACAACATGTGCCTCTGGCTTCTCTCCCTTCCTTTGATTCACTATAGGGCCAGGCTTACAAATCAGAGGGAAAACAGCTTACTCAATTATAATAAAATTATGTATCATTATTCCAGTTTAACAAATAATGGTATAGCCCTACGAAAATAGATACATGTTAGGTCAATGCCCAGTGAGACTGGGATTCATACCAAGATTGTCATATCGAACTTCATTACCATCCTACCAGACCATAGTGCCAGTGTCTGGGCATTCCAAGTGTCCTCCTACAGCACCTTCTCAGAATAGTCCCCCCAAGACACTGCTTGTACTTTAATAGAATAGCCTGGAAAGAACAGCAGTACATTTGAGTAAAATGTAGAGGAGGACATTTTATAATACACACAATTTTATAATACACACAACTTATATATTTGTGTATATTATATATTTGTGTATATAATATACACAAATTTATAATACACACTGGTCATTTTATAGTACATTAAGGAAGTTTTTGACAAGTCTAACATTTTTATTCATGTGACACTATATTATAGAACAGATGGCTTGATTTCCTTTTTTTAATTTTAATTTTAACTTTTGTATTGTTGTTCAAGTACAGCTGTCTCCATTTCCCCCACCACCACTCCCCCACCTCAGCCATCCCCACCTCCCACCCTCAATCCTGCGCCCTTTGGTTGGTCCATGTGTCCTTCGTAGATGTTTCTGACAACCCTTCCCCCTTCCCCCCATCATCCCCTCCCGCCTCCCCTCTGGTTACTGTCAGTACACTCTTAATTTCTCTGTCTCTGGTTCTGTTTTGCTTGCTTGTTTGTCTAGTTCATTAGGTTCCACATATAGGTGAGATCATATAGTATTTCCCAATACTTCTGAAATATATTTTATTTTCAAATATTAAGACCTATACATATTTATGGTACCAATATTGGCAATTACATACAAAAGTTAAAAAATTAAAATTCTTCCAATCATAGCAGCCAGGAAAATATATAGAATTAACATATAAACATATAAATATATTTACTTCTAGTAATTATATTTTATTATAAGTAAAACATACATATTACTAAGTTTGTAAATTTGTTTTAAGATTTTTCTCTTATTTTAAATAATTTTTAAAAGTATTTATTATATAGTAACAATATCTATCTTTATCTTATGTTTGCTTGTGCGATATTTAATTAAATAGTTGAGTTTATGGGATATTCAGGCTTTCCAATTTTGCTACGATACATTTGATTTTGAACAATAAACTGTTATTATATAAGTCATTTGATAAATCACAAAATGGAAAATCTGAAATGTTACTATTGATTCCAGAATTATTGGAGAATCAAATTTTATCAAAAATTGGAAAACATATTTGACCAGTAATGGATACCCAGAAAGGAAAGTATGGCCGACACGCAAGCCAGAATCTTAAATAACTGTCAGGCGAGGGCTGAATCTCACACACTGTCTCAGCTGGCTAAACTCTCACTGGGCAAGTTTCCAAAGCACCTGGTAAAAGGAGCTAAAAATGGCAACCAGACACGCTTCACCCTTTCTGTCTCAATTTGGAGAAGTGCATTTGAGTGAAATGTGCAGGAGGAAGTCTCTCTCACCTGCTTGGGAGGCAGAGGAGAAGGGGAACGCCAGGGGCGGCACCTCCGGAGGCGCGCCGCGTTGCCGATTAAGTGCGGGGCCCTCACGTGTGGGAAACGCGCCGCCCCGGCCCAGTGGTCCTCAAAACTCATCTCACAGCGTATACAAATTCAGAAATTCCATCACCAGGAAAAAGAACTCCCTTTCTTCAGAGCATTCCATCCAAAACCCCATCAATCTTGGTTCCTCGCTTAAACACGTTTGCAAACGTATTTACTAGTCCAGTGGCATCTGCAATATTTATAAGTAAATATTTTATTTAGTAAAAAAAAAAACCACTTCCATCCTCAGTAAGACGTAGAAATGTTCTAACTTGCGTCCTACAGGTCCATTTAGTCCTGATGAGAAAAGTGCCAGCTGTCCGCATGTACTGCGATTTTGTAATGTGTTTACTTAATATAAGCTTAGATGTCTAAGAAATACATTTAAATTTGTTTTGTGTGCATTTTGGTGTTGATGTTTCACATTTCAGTTATAATACTATCTGGTTCTTAGAAAAAAATAAAGTTATGGCTTATCTCACCTGCTTTCTCACAATAAGCACTGGAGACATCCCCTTGGATCAGTCGAAATAACTGTCACCAAAATATTTTGTGTGACTGGACCAAAGGGACACAACTTGCAAGCAGTGGAACAAAAACATCAAAGTGGCATTCAGGCTGCGATTCTTACGCTATTCTTTGCCAACACTTAAGTCAAGAAAAAGATTAAGTTCTATCTAAAAAAAGTTAAGAAAATAAAGCCATGGCAGATATGACCGACTTTATTTTCTATCATTTCATGTTGTGAGAAAATCTTACATGAGTGAGTACCTATCAGGCAAAAACAAAGAGGTTACAGCTTCAGTTAAATATTTCAAAATATATTGGTCGATTTAAGAAGCTGGACATTAATGCAATTGAGGTAATTACCTTTATAATCAAGTACCTACAAACGTGACATATTGATTTGTGGCAATAAACTGCATGTCAAAATTAATTTATATATTTTATTTAAATGTTCTGGATATAACTCAGGACTCTCAAGAGATCTTATGCAATTTTAAAAGCACCCAACTGAGTAATAACATGGCATACTGAGTATTTGTCAACTAAGGCACACACAAGACTTCTTCATCAGAAGATGAAGAGTTATTGGCACATTCTGCAGATATAGGTCCCTTGTAATAAAACAAGGGAAACTTCCTGGGAGTTGGAAGGATATTCAGGAGTATCAGCAGGGAATCGGCGTGTGCAGGGGTCACTGTCAAGGTCTCGGGCCTCAGCATTTCTCCCGTCTGGGGGAGGAGACCTATTCTTGGATTCAAGCTGGCTCAACAGATACAGGTTGAACTTTTCAACTGCAAAGTAGGTATAGGAATCGCTCTCTTTTTTTTACTGAGACAAGCAGTAAAAGTTTACGACACATCACCAATTGGGCTTTTCAGCATTAAATACCAGAAAGTCTATTGTGTAGCTGTCTGTAATATAAATTAGGGCTGGAGCATTAAACAGACGGCTGAGATGGCTCATGTGGTGACAGACAGGCAAAAGGAAGTCAAGCCCCTATTTTTATGTGATGGAGTTTTGGACTTTCTCATACTTCCACGCTCACACGACAAAAGTACCCTAAGCTAAAGGAGCAAAAAGGAAGGGGTGAATGAAAATTAGAAAAGTAAAAATTAGGGTTTGTAAGGCTGGACCAGATGTGTAAAATCATTAGTTTTATCCCCCTGACAGCATTTTATGGAAAACAATAAAAGCTACATAAAAGTATGCTGATAGCATCACTTTACTCTCTATCAGCGTTAGTTTAGATGTGTATGCGAGGGAATGTGCACCAGGGAGGAGAAAGTGTGGAGGAATTCTTTTCTTTTGACCGTTAAGTTAATGGAGCTGATAAATGGAATGGTAACATTGACACTAAGTGACAGTCTTGTTCCTTTAAAATCTGCTGTTTCATTCTAGTTACTTCAACCTTGAATTTGTAGCGTGTGCCGCTATTACATTTAATAGCTGTGTTCGGTGATTTTATGTGATTCCAAAGAATAATAAAAGAAATGCCACTTCTGTCTGAGCAAAGAAATCTGAAACACATTAGTGAAATTTCAGCCCTGTAACGGTATACAATGCAACTGGTACAATTATTTAAAATAAAATCCATTTTAGTTTTTAGACCCCAGATCGGGGGGGAGGAAAAGGTGCCATGTAGCCGATGAAAGGGACTTCCTTCTTCCTGTGCTTAAAGACTGGAGGCTCAGGCAAGGTTTTTGTTTTTTTTGTTTTTTTTTTCTGAAATGATAATATGAGAGGGTTCATGAATTAACTAAGAGAATAATCCAGTTGAAGATTTTGGGGAAGTTTCAGGCAGATAAAAAATGAGAAGGAAGGCTCATCGATTTTTAAAAAATCCAGTAGAAACTTCAAGACTGTGGGCAGCGGCACTGCAACAGTTTGAGGTCAGCCCGAAAATTGTTCTTTCTTTCATGCTGTATTTTTCCTGATGTGCCCAAACCGCACGGGCTCCGTTGACACCGCTGTACAAATCCTTGTCAATTAGCTTGCCATTTAACAGTATCTTGCCAAGGCCCTAGACTTTATTGATGGTGTTTGAATCCTTGCTGCCCCCAAAAGATTTATTTCTTTAAGGATTTCCTAGCAAAAATTGATGCATTACTCCCACGAAGTTAGCCTCACAACTCAGAATGAACTGTGTGCCTCAAAAGTCTATCATTTATCTCAATTCCATAGGTAACATCCCAAGTAAATGTTCCTAGAACTTTTTCTGAAGGCTCACAAATAACTGAAGTATAAACACTGTCGTACGAGTTGGGATGAGAATTTGTTTAAAACCATTACAATGTTGGCGTTTCTTCTCTGTGTCACTACCTCACCAAACAGAATTCCATCTCCAAGTGGTGTACAGGTTGTAAAAAAGAAGTATTTATTCACATAAGACATCACTGAGTTTCTTGTGCCCCCGTGAAAATAGTTGTGAGAAAAAACACCCAACAATGACACATGCATCCTCGGCTACCTTTATCAACCTGATACAGTGAGAAGAAATGCGTTTCCTTCCGCAAGTGTGTTTACTTTCTTCTGTGTGGCAGTCACCGTTGCAAGTGCGTTGGTGTTTTAATTGCTCATTGGATTAGTTCCCACGTGGCCCCCTTTACTTTTGCACTGACTTTATTACAGCATCCTGACCATCGAGATTATCTCAGTAACGATGGCCACCATCTTGGAAAATGGCCTGATACACAGCTGTGGACGCCCCCAAGTGCAGACACTGGCCACCGGGAGTGATCTTCTCTGGGGTACCTATTGCTTTTTCTAGTTGAAATTAAGGCCAAATTCATGTACTTGCGGAATTATCATTACCATCTTTTTCTTTTAATTAGAGTGTTGAGATGATTTATATTTTGTACAACTTTACTGTGCCTGAGGTTGAATCTATAATTCTGACATCCATATTCTATTTGTTTCACATATTCCTACTTTTCTTTTTTCTCTTTCTCTGCCTTCTTTTGAACAAGATAACGAATACTTCTTTCATCTTATGTCCTTTCTGTCCCTTGCCTCTAATTCTGCATTGTTTTAGAGTTCACCCCAGGGTTACCTTATAGCATTTTAATTTAGCATAATCTACCTTCAAGCGATAGACTATGTCATATAAATTATAAAGCTTGTCTAACAATATATTGTCAGTTGTCCTTTCCTGGCCTTGGTTTATTTCTACATATATTATAAACCCCATCATGTATCACTTTCACTTGTTCTTTAAATAGTCTATTATAGTGTACTGAAATGTATAACTAAAAAACATTATTTTATTTCCCCACATTTACTCTTTTCAATGTTTTTTTCTTCTGAGTTGGTATCATTTTCTCTCTGCTAGAAGGTTTTCATTGAACTTTCTTTTCAGCTATAGGTCATTTTGTTATTTTGTTCAGCTTTTGTATGCCTGAACCAAAGTCCTTGCTTTTCCTCCATTTCTGAAAGGTATTGTTACTGGGGATAGAACTCTTAAGTTGGCAGGTTTAGTTTTTCTTTTCACTCCTTTATGAGGCTGCCCCTCTGTCTCCTGACTCAACACTGTTTTCAACGAGAAGTTTCATGGACCATAAGAAGACCTCTGGCCTCCGGGACTCTGTATGTGATGTGTGCCTGCACGTCCATGGTCCCATCTGGCTGTCCTCGGAGCCACCCCTGGCGCTCAGCGCATCCCGGTCCCCCCTCTCCCCGCCCCTCCATCTGGACTGTGCGCTGTGTCAGAATGACCACAGGCTAGATTGTTCCAGCCGTGGGAACGTCTGGAAAAGGCGATGTTAGGAAGACAGTCAAAGGGTCGCTGGTTGCCAGGGTTTGGGATCAGGGGAGGGGTGAGTAGGAGAAGCACAGAGGATTTTTATGGCCGTGAAACTACCCCGTGTGATGACATATGGATAAATACATATCGCTATACCTTTCTCCAGGTTAATACAATGTACAACAGTAGTGAGCGTTCATGCGAGCTATGGACTCTGGGCGACTTTGATGTGTCAATGTGTGTACGTCAATTGTGGCAAATGTACCGCTCTGGTGGGGGATGTCCGTGTGCAGATGGGTTGGCCGGGCTATGTGGGAAATCTTTGTCTTCCTCGGAATTTTGCTAGGAACCTAAATGTGCTCTAAAACGATAGTTGTAGAAATAAACTTGAAAAGAACACTAACCAACCTAGCCTTCATACTTCCCTAAGCTTGACTAAACTTCAGGCAGACTTCTCCCTGCCTCTGGCCCGGACCCGGCTCCCACGCTGGCCTACCCGAGCCCACACGGGGCAGCCAAGCCCAGAGCCCCGCCCTCCCTCTTCCTGGAGCATTTGCCCTGGAAGACTTGGGACTGCAAGTTCTCTCTCTGCCGCTTTGAGATGTACCTGTTCTAAATTCTTTTGTTAAAGTCTTACCAGTTTTATAAGTCAGGACTGGCTTTCTCCAGAACCTGGCAACTGTGCCTTTGAAATGGCATCAGCAAGGATGTCCCCTAGTCACTGTGGGCGAAGAGGAGCCTAAGTTCAGGTGCACCTTGCTCAGAGTGCAAGACTCCCTCCTGTCACGAAGGTGGAAGGGAAGTTCACGTCTCCCCTGGGGAGGCCCATGAGCCAACACTGGGGGCCTGGGAGTCCCCCACCTCTGCCCTTGGAAACTCTCCTGCTCTTCTCCCCCCTTCCGAGCAGCTGGGTTCGGACTGCGTTATGTTCTCTCTGCTCTGTCGCAGGAGCCTCCGATAGTATTTCCTCTACCTGTTTACTCGGGTGCAGTCTGTGCTTTGACAACATTTAGTGTCATTTCAGTTTTCTGAAATGGCAGTTTTAAGACACAAGTGTAGGATGAAAAATACAGGTGAACAATATTGATCAGAAGCCAACGGCGCTAGTCATCTCTCGTTTTCTTCAAACCGTCTGTAAGAGTGGATCCGCACCGGCTTCCACTCTAACACTCGATGTAACAGCTTAAAAAGCTCGAACAAATGAATTCCTTTCTGCCTCAGTGTGACTGGAGTATAAGAATGGTGTTCACTTTAATCCTTCTGAGTTGATGCGTAATCATGGGAATTTGCCCTGGACATAAAGAAAATTGTCTCCACTCAAAAATCAGTAAGAGCTGTGTTTTTAAGATTTTATTTATGAGTGAGAGAGAAGGAGAGAGAGACATGAGGTTATTGTTCCACTTACTTATGCATTCATTGGTTGATTCCTGTTTGGGCCCTGATCGGGGATTGGACCCACCGCCTTGGCGCATCAGAGCAGCACTCCGACGGGCTGCGCTACCTGGCCAGGGCAAGACGAGTAGTTTTGAAAATCATTTTCTATTGATGAGATTCTGCTTCCAGAATAAGACTTAGCCCACAATTTGAGACAGTTTATAGTAACATGAAAACAGTTCACAATTACTGTAATTTAGAATTTAACTCACATTCAAGCTGAAATGGGCAGAAAAATACATCCCTGTGTGAAACTGTTCTCCCTGTATGCGTTTCGAAGCATCGTTTAAAATGTAAAATCAACATTACCATTCTAGTCACAGCAAAGCGCTTTCCCAAATGCCGCGCGGAACTCGTTACCGGGGAAAAGGACGGGGCTTAGCGACATGATTGTTCTCTCCTCAGAATAAAGGCAAAAATTGCTGATGCTTCTGAACTTAAAATAAGATGTGATTGGAGTTAGAATAATTGGAGTTGAATGTGTGTTTCCAATAGTTATGTTTTAAAATATACATCTTTATTTTCCTTTCAACCTGTATTTAGCAGACTAAATTCTTTACTTTCACTGCCCTCATATTAACCTTCTTAACATCAAAGTTGCTGCCGGGTTCCATCTTAAAGAAGAGGTTAACGCAAGATTTGTTACAAAGTAAAAATGCTTGGGCCTTCTTTTTCTAGTCTTTGCTATTTACTTGTATCATATTTATATACCCTTCACCACTGTGGTTCATATTTGTTTGGCTTGCTTTTAGAATACAAACTTTGCCCTCAGTAACTTTTTTAGCATATGCTGATATTTACTTAATTTATAAAACTTAACTTTTGGATTACCATTAAATATGACAATTCATATTCTATCAGTGGCCAAATTATAAATTTACCTAGTTATTTATGCTAATATTAACAAATTGGACTGAAGGGCTTTCATTTATAATATTCATGATTCTTACATTCTATAAATTTATAATATATCCCATCATCAAGAACACCAAATGATAATCATCTCTCTAATAAAAGGCTTTTTTCAAGTATGATCACAAACTAAACAAAAACTGACAAAATGATTTATGCAATGTTTTAATTCAAACTGGGACTATTAATAGTTATTTTATATAATTCTATCCATTTATGTATGAGAAAAGTTGTAGGTATTATTCAGACACACAAAATACTTCTTGTTCTAATAAAGTCAGTGAAAATTGACATTCAAAACTTTTTCTTCTTATAATGATAAAAGGATTGGTGGGCCATGTAAACCTTTCCTGACCCTAAACAATATCCAGATATGTTAACCTATTTTTTTCTCTTTTTTTTTTGGAGGAGGACTTTGGAGAAACAATTATCTTTACAAATGGGGAAATGCATGAAATGTGTTGAGTGATGTTTTTTCAACACTGCACTCGAATCACAGAGAGAGCAGATCAGAAACGCACAAGGCTCATGAGGTTGAGCTTCAAAGATCCCTCCGGAGATGAATACAGCACCACAGCCTGTGTTGTCATTTGACAGTGAGTTCAGGGCTTTCATTTGTGGATTGAAAATACATTGTAAGCAAGGTTACTTTGAGTGCTATGAAAAATTTAACATTGTCCTAAAAGTGAAGAAATATATCTGGTTGACATTATAAATGAGTTGCTTTCCTTCTCAACTTTTCTTTCCTCTCTCTTAATGGTTAGCCTTCAAAAATCTTTTCCTTTGTTATGGTCTTATGAAAATAATATTTCTTCCTATTTCTAGGTTTCAGCAAGTAATTATCTTAAGACATTATTATGATTTTTTTAATGGAAGGAGACTTGAATGGGAATGGTGAAGCCATGATACAATGTACAGATGATATGTTATAGAATTATATACCTGAAACCTATATAATTTTTTAAAGATTTTATTTATTTATTTTTAGAGAGGGAAGGGAGGGAGAAAGAGAGAGAGAGGGAAACATCAATGTGTGGTTGCTGGGGGCCGTGGCCTGACTGGGAACCGAACCTGCGATGCTTTGGTTCGCAGCCCACTCTCAATCCACTGAGCTACGCCAGCCAGGGCAAAACCTATATAATTTTATTAAACAGTGTCACCCTGAGAAATAATAAAAAAGCTTTAAAAGGCATTGTTATGACTTTTAACCACTGAAGTCAACTGCAGAGTTATTCTTTTCTCTTTCGGGTTGTTCTAAATGTATTTAACATCGTTAGAGTTGAGCGGTACTTTCATGTCAAGCTGTTTATATATCAGTGTATCCAACTTTTGACATAACCTGTGAAATGTCACTTAAAAGTTGGTGTCATGTATTTACTTATAATAGAATGCATAGATTACAGATTTACTTGTTTAACTGTTAAATCTTCAATAAGTAGATAAAGCAGTTTGCTAAAAATGGAAAAACAACTTCTCATTAAAATTCTGCAGTACTATGAAAGCTAAACAAGAAAACATTTTTGTATTCAAAATTGTGATGTTCGTATTTTAAAGAGATTATTTTACAAGAATCATTTTATGGAATTATTATATTTCCATAAGAATGGGCTCCCTGGCCTTGTCCCGGGAGCTCAGCTGGTTAGAGCCACATCCTGTGATACGCCAGGGTTTTGAGTTCGAACCTCAGTCAGGGCACATACAAGAAGCAACCGATGAACGTATAAATAAGAACAGCAAATCTCTCTCTCTCTCATTCCCTGTCTCTCTCTAAAATTAGTAAATTAAAAAAATAAATAATAATTTGCAAAGAGGAGTAATCACTGTTCATTTTAGGTTTATTTTAGCTTATTTATGTGTAAGTACAAGCAATGATTTTTGCTATTCTTTATGGTGCTTTCCTTTATTTAGCACATAGTCTACTTTCCGTATTATATTTTCTTCATCTTAAAATGTCCTTTGCCTAAGTCAGTCAAAGAAAGAGAAATACCATATGGTTTCACTTATGTGTGAAATCTGAAGAACACTATGAACAAGCAGATGAAAGAGAAACAGACTCATAGATGTGGAGAGGAGTCTGTCGGTTGCCAGAAGGGAGGGGTCGGGGGACCAGGTGGAGGAGGGGAAGGGACTGAGAAGCACAAATCGTCGGTTGCAGAACAGTCGTGGGGACAGAAGTACGGCATGGGGAACATAGTCAGTAACGTTACAGTAAGTGTGTACGGACCAGGCGGGTACCAGAAATATCGGGGGGATGCTTTGTTAAAGCACAGGAACCTCTAACCACCACGCTGTGCATCTGAAACCAAACCGGAATAAGACTGAATGTAAACTGTATCCAAAAAGAAATGCCCTTTGCCTTTTGTTTACTCTTGGTGTAAATTAAATTTTCATTTACTTCTGTTTTCTCCGTTGATTTTATATAGTTATTTATATTAGTTTATTTTCCTCATTCTTCTAAGCTAATATATACGCATTCATGCACCAAGGTAACTTCCTGACGATTTGTTTTTCTCCGTAGCGAAGCTTGCACCCCAGGCTTCTGGAGTCTAGCTCCCTAGTAAAAACAATCTTCCAGTAAAAACAATCCTCCGAACACAACAGACACTGATGCCGCCCTCCCCCCCAGACAGTGGCAGCGCAGCCGGCGCATTCCGACGGCACATCGCACAGGTAATTTGGAATCAGGGCCTGAGAGTCCTTTGCCCCTAACTCTTTGATCTACGCATCACAAAACATCTCCCCTTCCCATCAAAAGAGGAGTTTGAAACATTCTCTTACTGGCTTCAATCCCTCAACAGTATTCCTTTGTGGAAGCAAATCTAAAGCAGAAAACAACAGGACTTTCAGAGACATGCTATGCTTTATTTCCTCCATGAGCGAACCCTTGCAGTATTCCAACACCAACAGATCTACGTGTTCTCCTGGGCCGGCCTGGATTGAGCTCAGCCTCACCTGTGCTCAGCCTTACCTGTCAGCCTCACCTCATGCACCGCGACCTGTTCAACGGCTGCAGAGACCGAGTCTGAGTAAGGCACCTGGAGACTCCTGCTGGGCCCCCTTCCTTGCAGCTACTGGGCTCTTCCTCACGAAAACCGAAACCGCAGGACTCACTGTTCTTAAACACGGGCAAGTCTAACTAAGAGTTCAAGGTGACTCGGTGCTACCTTTGCTGGATAAACCTAAACCCTTTGTAAATATACGGCTTAATGGATATTTACTGTTCAGTAATAAATTGAGCTTTTTCTACTATTCCAGTCATGGAGGGGAAATTGCAGAAAGAAAAAAATTAAAAATTGTATTCACAATAGTTAAACTTCCTTTTGGGAAGAGCAGTTCCAGTGTTCTGTAAATACGGGGAATGAAGAACTACATGCAACCCGCCAGAGGGTCATGGCCATTAGAAGGAGGGGGATATATGAACAGAAACCGTCAGTTTATCCCAAACGACAATGGTTTGTACTTTTAACAATGTACGTAAAGAGCCCAAAACTTCCTTCACCTTCTTAGAATCTCTGAAAGAGTTAATATTAAGGGCAGGGCTAGATGCAAGGTTTGCTAGCCTTCAGATTTTAATCCAGTTGTCTTCCCCCTTTTACAACATGGTCTCTACCCAGTGGAATGTTGCAGTTAATATAATGATTACACATTGAGTGTTTGTTATATGCAACCCCTAAACCAGTGGATGCTCTAGTTTAACTCGATCACCACATCACCCCGATGCCCTGTGTGGCACAAGCACTGAGGGAGGAAAACCTGTTACACTCCCCCGCCCCCGCCCTGACAGCCGGCTGCCCCAGGAGCAGCTGTGTCCCTGGCTGGGGGAGCAGTGCAGACCCCGGAGAGCACGGCTCCGGAGCCAGCGGTGACTCCTCCTCGGTGATGAGGTTGCCCTGCTTCACACACATCATCTGTGTCAGAGGAGGTTCAACAGTTTGACCACGGCACTTTGTAAAATACTGCAGCAACGTAAATATGTTACCGTGCATAGGATGAAAGCAACTCCAAGTGTTCTTGTCCCGGACTGGTTCTTGAGGTCACACTGTGTGGGTTTGACAGCTGAAAAATGGCGGAACTCATCTGAAACCAGATGATGGTTGAAATACCCATGGAAAATTTTCTTTAATCCTGGGGTCAGGGTTGATGATCAAAATCATCTAAAAAGACCCTTCATAATTTGAAAGTCACAGAAGGACTTATACACGGTGACAATCTCTCTCAAAGCAAACTCACAGGTGGTGTATTTTTAACAAGACACGGAGACACCTCTGGGGACGCCAGGGACAGAAATCCAAGAGGCTCCTGGCATAGTCAGATCATGCCCAGCAGGGCTGTCCTGTCCAAAGCAGAGTCGGGCAGAAACGGATTGCGAGTAATCCCTCGGCTGCCTACATTCCAGCTCTGTGCCTCCTTCTACTTCCGTGCAACCCGGGAGCCGTTTATGGAGCAGAGTGACGTATGTGAGTTTGATGTGACTCTTCGGTAAGTCCTGTGGTCCCAGGGGGTGTAGATTGATGGTATCTGGTGCTAAGTTCCGAGCTCAGCACTGACAAGACATTTCTTAAATCTTTTTTACACTTTGTGTTGAGTCTATTGCCAAAAAAAAATATGTCCTTAGAGTAATTGAAAACTGTTCTAGATTGTCATTGAATGATACACAGCAATACACTTTAATTACAGTAACAGACATTCTTATTTTTTTCCTATCACATTGAATCATGGAAATAAATGATTTGTCAACTACGGACAAGCAGATAATTGGTGTCGTGTGTTCAGTTCAAATGGTGTCTGTTTTTTAGATCTTTCGCAAGGTTAAAAATATTAGTGCCATAAGTCATAATTCAATGGAAATTTAATAGCCTTACAAAATCTTCTAAAGTCAAGTCAAATATTTGCTTTGCTTCACCGCTATACATTGTCCATTAAAAGCAAAAATGTGCAGATCCTAGCAGTATTGCCAGAATAACAGGAAACTTTTTTGCCAATAGCTTGGGAATCATTTGATTAGAACTCCGTGTGTTTATTTTGGTCTCAAACATTTACATACTAGTCTGTGAGTACCATTTAAATAAAACCTACTGCATAACCTAAATGCTGATACCCTACTGAGCCTTCAGCATTTCAGGTAAAACACATACTTGGGTTTTTCAAAACACTGGTAGAGAAGATACTAGTGAAACCAGGCTCCAAAGCTAATATTATATTGCTAACGTAGTATAAAACATAATTGCAGTAATATAATATTCATTTGTGAGTCCTATAAAGCTTCCAAGGGTGTCGAACTCATTTTCACTGGGGGCCACATCAGCCTCGTGGTTGCCTTCAAAGGGCCGAAATAATTTTAGGACTGTATACATGTAACTACTCCTTAACTGTTACGGAGTTGAAATTACATTCAGCCCTTTGAAAGCAACCGTGAGGCTGATGTGGCCCCCGGTGAAAATGAGTTTGTCACCCCTGCTGTAAGCTATTGCAAATCTCTCAGTTTATACAGGGTAGTTCAAAGGAATGATGTCCCTGTCTATGCAGCCAGGAGAAATCTGGGCATTGGATATTTCGAGTTGTTGCAAATTCTGACAGCCAATCACAAAGCAGATTTCAACACATGTAATCTGGTTCCCTGTATCACATGTCATATATGCATATATATCACAGGCGTGTGCCTGTATAAATATAAAATATATGTACAGATATAAAACACCCACATACAGCCTTATTTTAGGTTCGACCAAAATACATGTGGGAATGTCAGTGCACTTATTTAGGACTTTTATGTCTTTCCAAATCAAAATTTGACCTTTCAAAATGATTTAAAGTAGGCGATATCAGCTTGCATACATCAAAGAAGTTTAAAGACAGTATATTTTATAGTAACTCACTTTTCTTCAGTCCCAAGGACTCTTAAGTACCTGGTTTTGAAAAAATCGCTCAAAGCTGAGAAATTGAAAAACAAATCATAACGAATGCCATGGTCATTGATGAACAAGTGCTCTCGTGTAATTGAGTGTGTTTGTTGTGTCTAGACAATAGGAAGTGTGTGTCCGGTAGCGACGGCCAGTTTGCATTTGTGCCCGAGATGGGCATGTCACACGTGCGGACACAGCCTCATCCACAGAGATTCACATTCAGTCATAATGATACATAACAACGAATAAGTGCACACGCGAAAATAATCTGAACGCACTTAGAAATTAGTATAAGAGTAAATTGGTGAAGATCAGCATAGAGAAAATAAGTGGCTTCCTGAAAATAAGACTTTTAATCTAATATGATGGGTTGTTAAATTCAAGCAAGTGAAACTTGATTAAAGATTTAGTAAAGTTATTGTTTAATGGGCTGTAAATTTTTATTAAGTTCATGTTATTGTTGTTTATATAAGAAATGGGCTTAGATCTGCGTTGGTTGTTGAGATAGACTCTCTTTTTTAATAATAATAATTCTGTTCTTTTTATTCTGATTACATAATAAAAATTTTAATTAATAAAGTAATTAGAATTTTTTGTGTAACTGTAGATTGTTGAGACAGGCTACATAAAATAATACTCCCAACACCCCCAAAATATATGACTTGTTATAGGCATTTTATGTCATTTATTTATTTACTCATTTATACTTTTTTAAAGACTTTATTTTTAGAGAGGGAAAGGAAGGAGAAAGAGAGAGAGAGAGAGAGAGAGAGAGAAACATCAATGTGTGGTTGCTGGGAGCTGTGGCCTGCAACCTAGGCATGTGCCCTGACTGGGAATCGAACCTGCGATGCCTGGTTCACTGCCCGCACTCAATCCACTGAGCTATGCCAGCCAGGGCATTTATATTTTTTTAACTGCACTTTTCCATTACCCTCTATCCCCGCTATAACTCCTCTACCTCCACCCGCTGCCCTGCCCCCCCACCCCGCAATCACCACTCTGCTGTCTGTCAAGGCATTTTATTTTTAAAATCCCAAGTTATTATGAGAAATCAATTAGCATACAAAAAGAGCCTTAACTCATTTATCAGAATCTCTCTGGCTGACAGTAACAAAGAAGTTGCCCAGTATGTTGGTATGAACACACTCTTCATAAACTATTACTGTTTTATAAAATATAGCAGCCCTTACTCAAAGTTCTAGATTTTGTCACGTGTACCTATAACCCTGCTTTAATTGTTGTCATTCAACTGTAACATCTAAAGCTGTGTTGCGGGTGCTGCGTGCTAGAAGCACACAGTCATGCACAAAATTAAACTTATCTACAGGGCTGTGTGAACAGAAAAGCAATCCTCGGCTGTAACAGTATCGGGAAAAACAAAACCTTGTTTTGGTTGTTATTTTTGTTAAGACAGTAAAACCCCAAACATGTACAGAGAAATAATAATTTAAAAACCACGGTACGACTAGTAGATAGGTAGGTCACTGTGACGTTCAGCATTAGAAACGCTGAGAATTATGGTGTTATTTCTCCCGGTTTAGAGAAATATAACTTATCAAGCTTGAACAATGGTCTCCTCTGCTCGCCGTATGATTTACGATGCTTGGCGAGTGTCTCTCTCCGCACGGATGAATTATAATGCCCTTCTGAGTGTGGATGCGCGTCCAGCATTTCATCCTCTGCAGCTTTCATGTCACGGCGTATCTCTCAGTTGCTTTAATGGGAAGTTTTCCGTCAGTGTCGCTTTCTTAGGCACATCTTCATCTTTTTTTTTTGTCATGATTACTTTTCTCATTTATGTTGAGAAAGTCGCCCAGACTAAATTTCTCTGCCCGGTTAATTTTTTGTGCCGGTTTTACTAGGTCACAGAATGTACATATTGGGCCAAAAAGCTGTCGTGATGTGCTGTATGGATCTTTCTAGATGACACGACCATTTAGGTCAGCAGGCACTGCGTAAATCTGATCACTCCCCATAATGTGGGTGGGTCACATCTAATCAGTCGAAGGCCTGAAGAGGAAAACAAGAACTAAGGTCTCTAAGACAAGGGGGATTCAGCCTCATGCTGCGTTCAAACTGCAACATCAGTTCTTTCCTGCGTCTTTGCTCTCTGCCAGCTTCCACTGCGGATTTCGGGCATCCAGCCCCAAAAGTTGTGTGTGCCAATTCCTTAAAATAAGTATAGACATAGCCAAGGATGTGGGTACATGCCCCACATGTGCTGTTCTCTGCAGAAACGTGACTGAAGTTCAAATGAGGAGACTGCTCTACATGGACGGGCTGTGGCAAATAGGATTGCAAGAACCGTGAAGGTGGAGGAATGAATGAGCGTCAAAGGGAGACGAAGAATTGAAGTCCCCCTGGGGATGGATGGGTTGTGAGAAGGACCTGGCCCACTCTCACTGGCTTCCAAGGTGGAGAAGGAGACCCAAAATCCAGGGACAGGAGCAGTGTCTAGACTGAGCAATTCTTAACTTGTTGCGGGAATTTTATTTTAAAATGCCAAGGTATCATGAGAAATAACGTCCCCAGAGGGTCTTCAGGAAAACAAATCTGCTGGCATCTTGACTTTTGCCCAGGGAGACTTGCGTTGGATTTCCAACACGCAGGAGTGCAAGAAAATATTTTTCATCATTATTTTCAATCACTAAGTTTGTGGCAACAAAATTCACTCTTTCTTCTGCAAGAAACCAGAGATGTGGAGCCATAACAGAAGTATGTTCACTTATAACCTACCCTTTCAATAATTCCCAAACTTCCTGTTACATGTCTTGAATGCATGTCAATAGCACCATTTACTTTGCCAGGAATAAGGCAGTCCTCCGTACATTGCAATGGCCTCAAGGATGAGGGATCCCATGGGCTGGAGTTGGCAGAATATTCTGTTTCAGAAGCCAAACAAAGCTGCCAGATGATGGTGAAGTAGTAATAGACAGAAGTTATATATGAAATCTTTATATTTAATGTGATTTCACCTATCGTGGCAGATTGCAGTCCCTATCTCGTTTGTAGCAGCCAAATGTGTAGCTACTCAAAGAGCTGCAAATTGGAAATGTTGTTTAAACGTGAAATTTCTGCAAGATCATATTTGTATTAAACACTATGTGTATATAAAATCATTAGGGGGGGGTAGAATGAGGCACATGTTGTTTTTATCAGTGTCTCCCTACCTCCTCCTGCCCACAATCCGACTACGCACGGTGGGAGAGAACATGATTTAAAGGCACCTCCTGTCAAGAGGCACAGGCGACTTATCACGTTTTGTACTGTACTAGGTGCCACTAATTATATTAATAGCTATTTATCCCTGCATACAGTGATATCAAACTGCTGATCTGATCTATTTACATTGTGCTTAGGTAATTACAAAACCCTGAGTCAGTGACAATGGGTAGGGAGGAAAGGACATAAGGAAGCCATCAGCTACGTTAAGTATCCATGGAAACCATCCCAGGCACATCAATTTCAAGGACTCCTTAATCCTCAGAGGTCTTTTATCCTGCAAGGGTGGTGTGGTCAGGAGAAGAGGTTGATGAACGGTCAAAAGTTTAAAGTTGCCTAGCAATTTGCATACCACAAATAACACCGAGACTGTTACACAGCAGAATTTACAGGGTTTTAAGTGGACTTTTTTTGGTTATGTATTTACTGAAAGCATCGTTAGCCTTTTCTAATGTGAGCTAACAAAATAACATTTAAAGTTAAGAATCCTGGGAATAAGATTTTCTCAAAGAGTTATTAACATCTATACAATCTTTAATAAATAACAGCTATAATTTTATAAATGATATTAATAAAACATGTATATTTATAAACTTCTGCACAGCAAGCATCAAAACTATGAATTAGACCTAATTCCTACCCTCTACCAAGAGTCAGAAAGAAAAAACTTTTTATTTACCCTCTTAGGTTTTGGAAACAAGTGCCTGCAAATTACAGTATCAAAAGATGGATTAAAAGGATAAGGGATGCTTATGATTTTACTCATATTATATCTGCACAGGACTCTACAGAAACTCAAAGAAGCAAATAGACTGGGGACCGGTGGACCACTGCTTCAAAGGAAAGGGCCTTGGGGCTTTGAAGGGCAAAAGGTCACAGGGAAGTGCCCAGGGGCACTAGGGGAGTGGCTAGGGAAATCAATGGCCAAACTTTTGAAAAGTAAAGGTTACTTTATCTACATTTGAGTAAGACCTGTTTATGCAAACTCATCTCTGTGTTGCCCCTCCTTGTCCAGTGTTGAGAACATTGCCCTCGCCCCAGCTGGCGTGGCTCAGTTGGTTGGAGCCTCCACCTGGACACAGAAGGGTCACAGGTTCGATTCCTGGTCAGGGCGCATGCCTGGGCTGAGGGTTTGATCCCCAGGTTGAGGAGCCCAGGAGGGAAGAGGCACCGATCTGTGACTCTCCATCTTTCTCTCCCTGCCCCTTCCTCTCTTTCAAAAAAAAAAAAAAAGGCAAAAAAAAATGTCCTTGGGTGAGGCTAAAAAAACAATACAATAAAGGCTATTCCTCTCAAGCACATACAGAGAAGACACTTCATGAAAGAAAAGTCCTGCTTTGAGGCAGAAAGGGTTTGGCAGCAAATGCTGCCTGCTGGCATATGTTGGTTCTTAATTGCCTAAAGCTCAAAATAATCCTTATGCCAAAGTGGCGTATTTTGGGATGACACGTTCCACACCCCTTCACAAAACACTGAGGACCTGGACATAATTTATGACACAATATTTTCTGCAGACCCGTGAAATCAGGAGCACGCTGCCCTTATTTTAAAGACTTGCAGAGTCAAAGACACGTTTCCACCTCCTATTGCTGCGCACACGACAGAGTTAGCACTAGAATTCAGACTTGTCTGGCGTGAAATTCTGTCCTCTTCAGCCATAGACTTCATTAAGTAGAAATCAGACCTGTGGAAAGAGTGAGGAAGTGCATCCCCCAAGAAGAAGAGCTTGTCAGAGGACCCCGATGTGAGAGAGCGCATGGAGAAAGGCACCGCTGGGCATGAAAGGACACGGTGGAGACGAGAAAAACCCCGAAGCCGGAGAAGTAACCAGGGCCAGCTAATGAACTGTTTTAATGAACCTGGACTGCATCCAAGGAACTGGAGCGGAGATGATAAGAGAGGTTTCCAGAGAAAATCCACCCTCCTGGACTGCAGGGGAGAGAAGAGGAGCAGCGAGGCTGGTGGACAGGAGCTGCACGTGAGAGCGACGGGACCCTCCCCCCCGCTGAGAGACGCTGGGGCCTGCGAGGGCCTCATAGGAATGGAAGGAAGCCCGTGGGTTACAGAAACACTGAAAAAAGAGGGAGAGAGGAAATACAGTGTTCCCTGACTACCTGGAAGGGATAAGACCGAGACAAGGAAAAGGTATGACTTAGGCCGTGATGTTGGGTAGAACTGAAGAGAGCTTTTGGGGGCCAAGATGAGATGCGGTTTTGAAAGGATTAAACAAGAGACGCCTCTGTAGGGTGCAAACTCGAAGGCTGGTCGGGAGTAAATACACATCCCCAAGTCTCAGGAGAGGGCTCTGCATGTATGACGCAGGAACAAGGGATCGCAAGCCAGGCCTGCGAGTGGCTGAGGTCATCACTCTTGCTGTGGATGTCAGATGGGCAGGGAAAAGGTTCTGCCCTGAAATAGCAGGAATGCACGTGTGGTTCGGGAAAACCAGAGAAGGAAGAGTGGCTGAGAGAGAACACTCATCGGTTCCTGGTTTTGGGAAAGCCAGGATCGCCAAAGAAAAGTGACCTTTTCAATGGAACTGATGAAGTGTATCATGATAATGAAAAGACAATCAACCTTCTGGATTTAGTAAAACAAGAGGGTCTGTAAACTAGGCGGTGGTGGAGAGGTCTGGTGAAAAGAAGAGTGTAGAAAGCTAAAATTTAAATGTAAGGATAGAATGTATTTTGCATCTTAATTCCAGGCGTTTTCTGCCCCCACAACTAGGAGGCAAACTCTGTAAAGCCAGAGATTTCATTTTTATAGCTTTATCACCAGGACAGACAATAATGATAATCTATATCATTATCGCTATTATTTTTGTTCTCTATATTATTCAATAAGTGAGTTAACTGGCTACTTTTTCCCTAAAACTCTTCATGCAGAAAACTTGTGAATATGAACTCCAAATATTTCATTTGAAATTCATAAACAAAATCCATGAAAATAATAACTTTAGGGCTATAGGTCTTTCCAAAAGGCTAAATAACATTTAATCAATTTATTTGACACTTTCAGATAATACCTTACAGGGTAAAGTTAGCTGAATTCCTACAGGAAAATGTCGAGACAAGAGGAGGGATTGTGATTCAGGTCAGGGAATAAGAGACCTTGAATACATATTGAATGCTGCCACATCTTAAAAATTTCATAAAAACTATTTTTATGACTTGATTACCATAAGAATTCAGGTGAGGCAAACAAAAAGTGGAAAGTTTGGTTATAAAAGTTTTAGCATATTTTCCTAGTCAAGGCCTGCAAAAATTTGAGTTACATTTTGATTTTCCCTAAAAACTGACCTATCACCGAGACTATACTGCTGTTGACAGACAGGGTCATAAATACATTTATGGGAAGAGTTGGCGCATTCACTAAACAAGCTATTGCACCAGGAACGCCCTCTGGGCCTTTATATTCAACTTCTGTGTCATTTCCCAGGGCAGGCCTCCCTGCTGGGGAATGCCCACAGAGGGTCGGTAGCACGGAGTATCGGCAGGTCCCACGATAACCTCCACGGGAGCCTCACATGGGAAAAGTTTCTTCTGGGAATGCTAGGAACTTGCTGTTTATAACCTGCGGTGGCAACATGGTCAGGCGCCTGGTAGGAGGCAGCCTGGACGAGGCCGATGCAGTGAAGTCAGAAGAGAGGGAATAGTAGCACTTTTTGTGATGTGACATAAAGCAACTTGTGTGATGCTCTTAGTGTAGTCCACAGCACAGGGCTCACTACCTGTTCATTATTTTTGTCACCACTGTGCTATGTTTGAGATGTCCCAAGTGATCTTTGCTTACGCTTTGCTCCATCCTGCTAAATAGTGCAAATAAATACAGCCTAGGCAAGTGTGCCGTCTCTGACAGAAAAGTTATTAGGAATCAAGCGGATGTGAAGGTCAGGGTTGCATAATTAAAGTGGCTGACGGGTAAATCCTGAATTCTCATTTTGAAATTCAAATGACTGCAAATAAATAATTGCTCCGAAATGATAAGCTCATCAAACTAAATGGACCTGAGTAGATCAATTTAGGTGACTCAAGGTACTGAGTAAGATCTCTGAGATATAAACTGAAGGAAGTTTCTTTATATCTGAGATTGCTTTTTCTGAAAACAATCATTTTATGAACAAATTTAAAATTATTTCTATTGAACCAATCTTAACATATCTTTTCTTCCAAAGTCACCAACCTTCCCCCTATACTCTCTACTTATAAATACCATGTACTTGAAGAGATGGGTGTTGATAGACATGTTAAACAGTGATCTTGTTTTTAGAATGCTTTTCAATACTGAATAAATATAAACTTTTTTGGCTTCCAGATTTTATCTATAAATACATCAGAGAATGGCTTAGAATTTGTCTGTGGTGGTTCTAATTTTGCAGAAAGAGCTTCCTCGCTGCTACATAGCTGATAGCTTGTTGGCACCCACACTAGCAAGTATCTTCATTCTAGATGGTATCTTCAAATAAAGGGAAGGTTTCCTTCCCGGATGATGCATTTTAGCATGAAATACGTTAAAATGTCAGCATGCCCTTATCCCTAATACTTGTGTCTAAGAAGTTTTGACCGACACAGCTTTATATCATTCTACACAAGTCATTCGTTAGAAAAATGATATGGTGGCTTTCAGTTATTCTAATAGATTGCATCTCAGTGATAGTATTGCAGATCGGACCCTACCATAAAGAAAAAATGAATCGTCAACAACTCATTCTTCTTCCTGGGCTTATTTCCCACCAACACTTAAATCTTGTTTTACATTTTCTTAACTTTATGTTGCACTAATTGGAGCTTTTCCTGGTAGACTGAAGCTTTGAATGATGTAAGGAGAGTTGGTTGGCCTCTCGACAGATTACACTGACAACAGTTACTAATTTGGCCCTGCAAAGCATCATTTTCTGTTGCCCTTGAAAGTTGTGACTGGTTTTCATTTGCTTAACTCTTTTTTCAATTGCATTTTTCCCATTACCATTTATTCCCCTTACGCCCCCCTCCCCAATCGCAGTCCCCACACTGTTGTCCACGTCTGTGAGACCTTTTTCCTTTCTCCTCGATCCCTCCACCCCCTCACCTCTCACCCTCAGAGCTGCCGTCCTGCTCTCCATCTATGAGTCTGTCTCTCTTTTGCTCATTACGTCATGGAAAGAGGAAGACGCCTGGCTAAAGTCTGGTCCAGCCACGTCGGCTTGTGAGCCATAGGCAACTGTGAGCGCTCGGCCAGCCTCCCCTGGTGTTTAAGACACGGTCTATCTTTAGGCACAGTTAGGGGTAAACTGAGAGTCATTACGAGGCTGAAGCGGGTCCGAGTGGTTTTCAGGGATGGGCTGGACTTCATGTTCTTACTGGCCTTGAAGGACAAGCCGCATCGTCTGGTGAGTGTCAGGCTGACAGCTCTCGCAGGGAGTGAGAGACCAGGCACTTGACCGAGGTGAGCCAAGGAAAATGTAGAAATTATTTAGAAAGATTGGCTGAGAAAGTGAAATACAGAGGTTGGTTTGGAGGGAGCCAGTTGAGATAATGTTGGTACATTGGAGCCAAAGCATCCTTAGATTGCAGAACAAGCACAGTGGCGATCTGACTAATTTCTCAATTTGCTGTCTGAATATTTTGGATTATATATAGACATCAGAGAATTCCCCGGGAACATGTGCTGTGTCCAGGTAAAATCACCAAGTTTCAAGTGCTACCGGTGGAAATAAAAAGCCCCCTGTCAATGAGCTCTTAAATAATAACTTAATAGTAATAGTAGTAGTAGTAGTTATTAAATAACAATGCTTAATATTGTTTAATTATAACCATGTTATTTATTTTCCACCATGTTATGAATTTATTATAATGTAGTTATAATTAAACGTAAAACATATACTAAATATAATATTTAATCATTGTTACTGCCTCAGGTTTCACAGGACGCTGGGGCAGTCTGGGGAGGTCACGGTGGGATCTGTAGCTGCTTTCCGAAACTCTGCCCCCAAATACGCCATGCGTCTCCAGTCCCCATCCCCCGAAGTGACAGAGCACGCTCTCAATGCAGGGG
Source organism: Phyllostomus discolor (assembly GCF_004126475.2). Taxonomy (NCBI): domain Eukaryota; kingdom Metazoa; phylum Chordata; class Mammalia; order Chiroptera; family Phyllostomidae; genus Phyllostomus; species Phyllostomus discolor. The sequence continues at coordinate 21,278,494 of NC_040917.2, read as the reverse complement.
GCCACATGGGCTCGGGTTTCTCAGGAGAGGGGCGAGGAAATGGGGGTGACCCCTCAGAGCTGTCAGAAGGCAGAAATGAGGGTAAAGAAACATACCCTCCCTTTATAAGCTAAACGTTCATTTTGTTTGTATTTTCATCACTGCTATGGTACCTTAGTAAACCACTTTGGACTCACAGGTTTATTTTTATGAGCAGGAACTGTGATGGCTGTACAATACCAGCAAAGTGAAAACTGGACCAACAGGAAGAATGGCATGCTAATAGCGGGATACGATGGTGAGCGGAGATGAGCTGCACCGGGTTAACATTGACCGAAGAAGACCGGTCGGCCCATGCCTGTGGCACGTGCACAACCTCCAGATGTCTGGTAACCTCTCCACAGGAAACCTAAGGAGCAGAGGTATTGACTAGGCATGTGTTTAGACTTGTTAAGGCTGAAACCAATGTTTTAGTTCCAATTTTCTTTTTACTCTGCACATCACAAATGATTGACCACAAGACGGATAAGGAGCCTGTGGACTCTATCTGCTAAACGGTGTTTACCGGACACACTCTGCAAATCCCTAGTATTTTCAACGAGCCAAGACTGCTTCCTGTTTAAACATTTCGGCGGCAACGACATCATGAATGCCAGAGACTTCCTCCTAAATACAACTTGCTTCAATCCTAAAAATGTAAAGAACAATTTTATTCTTGAGAGGGTAGCTGTGTCTATGATCAGACCTAATGGATTAATCGATGCGTGTCTTTGCTTCAACACAACCGGTTTACTTCCTTTGTCATATTGGTAAACTTTTTGCTAACAGACCAGTGCTTTTTTTTTAATTGATTGTTTGACAATTTTAAATTGTAATTCAGGTTCTAGTACAATACCTGGTGACTAGAAGAATCACTGAATATTTTTAAATGGGTGAAAATAATGACAAAAGTATTCCAAAATAGATTGATGGGATTAAATATCACATCGATAAAATTATTTAATTCAATACTTCTTATCCCTATGATTTATGTTCATTAAATATTTATTAGCAAGTCAAAATGTTTAAGATAGCTAAGAAATAAACCCAGTTTGTTCACCAACATTCAGTTCAGGGCCCCTTCCTCCCTCAGCTCAGTCTGAATAATGTGACAAACAGCAATACCAATTTTACCAAATGGCAAGCAAGTACCCACCTAGAAAGGCCCGCCTTAAACTAATTGAACAAGGGCTATAGCCCTGGCTGGTGTAGCTCAGTGGATTGAGTGTGGGCTGCAAACCAAAGCGTCACAGGTTCGATTCCCAGTCAGAGTACATGCCTGGGTTGCAGGCCATGACCCCCAGCAACCGCACATTGATGTTTCTCTCTCTCTCTCCCTCTCTCTCCCTCTCTCTCTCTCTCTTTCTCTCCCTTCCTTCTGTAAAAATAAATAAATAAAATCTTTTTAAAAAACACAAAAAACAAGGACTACAAAGTCCCACGCATGCCCGGCTTATCACTAGCCCTTCTGAGACAATGCTAAGAATGTTTCAGCAGGGTTTTCTACTCTACTGAAATAAATTTAATTTTCTTCTACTAACAGCTCACCTGGTGTTACTTTGGGGAGATCTAGAGCATTACATAAATATTTATTAATAAATCCATCAATTACAATATTGAAAAATTCATCTCACATATTTCAACCAAGAAATTTTTCATTAAAGAGAATGCCCGTACTTTTTGTAACTTTGAAAAAGTGCTAAAATTTCCCAACTAATTGATTCTACTGCCATTTTAAAATTAATTTTAATTAAGATAATTCATGTATATAGAGAACATGATTATGTTTTCTTCTTATTTTGGAAATTTTCTTCTATCCTGATTATTTCGAAGAATCAGATCAGTATTTCTTCCCTTATGAAATGGCAAAAATTCTTACCATGCCCTAGGTTAGATAATGCCAATTTAAAAAGCTGTAATATATTATTTCTGCTGTCAAGCATCTTATAATATGAATGTTTCTTCCTTCTTCATTTAACATGTCATTTTGAATGGACATATTTTAGAAGAAAACTTGTTTGCTTATTTTTTACCAAAATAAATGGTCCGATTGGGTTATTGTTCTCTGGATGCACTAACTATAATTTCCAAATCATTAGATGTAAGAAAAAAGTTCCCACTGCAGCAGGAGTGAATTTACGTGGCTTACGGTAAATGGAAATACCCCCTCCATGTCCCTCAGGCTTAATTAAGAAAAACATGGAGAAGTTTAGCAACTTTAATTAGCCAGTTATTCAGCATATATTTTTTCATAATTAAACAGTTCTGTGGCTACTACTCTAATCACATGTATAATGAAGAAATAAATTACCTTTTAGGAATGGACCAGATTTAATAAGCAATTTCAATGAAAACTAGATTTATCTTGACTCCAGTGGTCAGTTGGTATGACCAGCTCATCATTTCATATTTATGGTATTCATTGCCGCCATGAATTGAACATACTCTATTTGCGATAAAATAATAATGATGAATTTTGTCATCTACTAACATGAGTCTCAACTGAAGTTTAGTAAAATCTATTAAATTAGTTAATATGTTACAAAGAAGAATTTTTATATAAATAAATAATATATTTTCATGTTTCTAGAAACTTTTGATTATCTAAATCTGGAATGAAGGGGCCACTGGTAATTAAGTACTATTTTCAATTTCACAGAAGAAAGCAGCGGTATATATGAAAGGCAAACGGCAAAACAGAGTTTGTACTATTAAGAGAACAAGAAAAAATGGAGCCGGGCGGGAGGTCTGCAGGAAGCTGGGTTAACGTAACACCCCTTCTGTGTGAGCCTGAACCTTTCAGTGGGCTAACCCACAAATGGCTAAATCCCGATACAGCTCCTTGAGCTGGTCCTGCATCACGGAACTCTCCATTAAGAAGTAACTGTTTCACCTAGCAACAGACATAAGCCATCCATCATGCACAGTGCAGACTAAGGCAGCTGGCCAGCGCCAATCACAGATCTTTCCAAACCACTTGTATAATCCCTTGGGGGAATGGGATCTGTCTTCGTAAGCTCTGTCCCCCTCGGAACACAGCTTTTACCCAAATCTGTGATTCCGCACTGCAATTCCTAAAGGCCACAAATGAAGATTTTGTTTGTTTTGCAGGTCTTGGTCAAAATTGACAAATATGATCTACTTCAGAGATTCAGTGACCTCAAATAAAATGCATATCAACCATAAACGGATTTCCATCAGTACTTTAAAAATGAATACTGACAGCTTTAATCATGTAATTTATTCACAATTATCAATGCAAGTGAAATCCATAAAAATTAACATTCGGGGTAAAAACGAAAAAGGCCTTTCAACTTAATAAACAAACAAACCAATACTTTTACAAGTACTTTTATATATCCATGTTTAAGTTGTGAAGGTTAATTATAAAGCAAATCAGGCCTGGCTGGTGTCGTAGCCTAGTGGATTGAGTGCAGGCTGCGAACCAAAGTGTCACAGGTTCGATTCCCAGCCAGGGTATATGCCTGGGTTGCAGGCCACAGCCCCCAGCAACTGCACATTGATGTTTCTCTCTCTCTCTTTTTCCCTCCCTTCCCTCTCTAAAAAAGTAAATAAATAAATCTTTTATATATATATATATATATATATATAAAAGAAAAAAGAAAATCAAACACCAAATTATCTTTTTTTTTTCTGAAAATGTATCACGTCTGATGTGTATTATAACTACTCATCTGTAATTAGGACCCAGGAGCCCTACCAGCAACCAGGGCTGGGAGGGGACATCAGCTCACTTGCTTTCCCCCTCTTTCCCTTCTTCCCCCTGTGTCGCCCCATTGTCAAGCCCACAGCCCCATGGTGCCACACCGTGTGTGACATACAGGGTCTCCTCAAATACTTCAGTAGCTGCCTGGTCAGTCTTATCCTCTCCAGTCCATGGGGCGCTAGTAGCCAAAGTCTGAGTTTTATCATCCTTAGGTAAGACCTGTTTTTAGGACTTCTGCTCTTAAACGGTAGATCCTGGTGTTCTGCTCCTTCTTCTTGCCTGAAGCTATGTGACTGTGACATTGGCCATTATTATTTTAACTATTTCCTTAAAAGAACAGACTATCTTTTTCTCTTTCCCTTTACTACACCCACATAGTCTTCTCTTTCTCTTTGCGCACCTTCCCCCAGTTTTATTGAGATATCACTGACACATAACATTGTATTTATTTTAGGTATGTAATATGATTTTGTATATGCATCTATCGTGAAATAATGCCCAAACATGTTTAGTTAATACCCATCACCCCACATACTTCCTTCTTTTGTGTGGTTAGAGAACTTCTGAGATTCACTCTTAGCAACTTTAAACACACAAGACAGTGTTGTTAACTGTACCCCGACACTTACTTCTCTTACAAGGAATCTGTACCTTTGTCCCACCCTCAGCCACTTCCCCAGACAGAGAAAGACAGATGCTGCATGGCACTCATGCACGGAACCTAAAAGAACAAAACCCACAGCAGCAGAGAGCAGACTGTTCGCCCGCGCCCCACGAGGGAGTTCTGCTGAGCTGGAGGAAACGCGGCTGAAACGGGTCGCCATCACACCGTCCTGTCTGGAGCTCCCCTGCCTTTGCTCACCGGAGCGTGAGGTTTAGAAAGAGATCCTCACTCTCCCATCCCTGCAAGTGTGTGATCACCTCTCTCTAACATCTCAGTGGACAACGTTCAAACACAATTATCTTCTTTATGAGAGTGTAATCCATTTCTCAGTTCAGATGTGCCAACTTCAGTTTTTATGTCATTTTTGAAGTTCTTATGGAATCCTTCCTGACGTTCTGATATATTCTCTGATATCTTCCAAGCCTATAGCAGCAATATGGGTTTAACCTAGGCAACAAGAAGCAAAACAAACAAACAAACAAAACCCCTGCAATAGCCACGCACTTCATCTTTCTATTGCTTGATGAGGATGCTTCACTTCCTAACTGAGAAACCAAAATTCACCAGGTATCCTGTCCCTCACTCAAAGTCCTTCAGAAAATTCTATTGACCTGTGCCAGCAATCTACACACCACTGCCAATTTATTTCACTAAATAACCTTTCTGTTTTACATGACAGAAATTGCCTTAAAATAAGAAAAGCAAACCCACGGGTTTGCTCATGGAAGTGGGCAGTCGAGTGCTTCAGAACGCAGGCAGAGCCGACTACTGGGGAACAGACAGAGCCCCCAACGCCACGCCTCTCTAGCTGGGCCCCAGGGCTCTGGCCTTCGGTGTTGCTTGTTTTGGGGTACACACTTCACATGTAAGGGCAAATGAGTTTCCAGACACCCCCGCCTTATAAATTGTAACCCCAGGGAAAACAACACAAAACACTCCTCTCTAACAGTTACATTTTTAAAAAGGCAGAGGTAAGGCTTTATTAAACAGGGGTCCCTTTGGGCATCTCTGGGCCACGCTGGAAGAAGAGTTGTCTTGGGCCACCCATGAAATACACAACTCCTGTACTAATGAAGACTGATGAGCAAAAAACAACAACAAACTGTTTCAAGTAAATTGAGGATTTTGTCTGGGGCACCATTCACAGCCATCCCGGGCCGCGTGCCACCCACAGGCCGCAGGTTGGACGCCCCTGCATGAGTCTGACTGGTGCAACTCGACGCTGCTGCACTCGTCTCAGAAGTCAACTACTCGGGTGAGCTCCCCTCAGCTCAATGCGGGGGACCAGCGTTTCTCTAGAAATCAGGTGCATTCTCAGAAAAAGGAACTACTGTATTTTTAACAACTTTATTGCTTGCAGTATGTACCAAGGATAAGCCAAATAATACTCCAGTTGGAATCCCTCCGGACTACAGTGATGCACCCACGGTATCACATCTGATGCGAGTTGGTAACTATGGCAACTGCACACAGTGGGGGATAACAGAGAGTAAAATAGCGGGTAGCACTAACGTCTATAAAGGAAGACAGGAGAGGGCCTCATGCGGGATGTGAGAGCTGTTTTCGTATGTCTGTGTAACTGTTATGAGTAATAGGTGAAAGACTCGGTATTATCTGTCTCTAGCTTATAGTACTCGGAAGATGCTATAGATGCTCAATAACTCCCTCATGCACCAAGAATCACCTACCTGCTCTCAGACCAATAGCCAGAAATTTAAAATGACCCAAATAAAACTTAAGGTGAAATATATAAAAACTTGGAAACTACCAAGAAAATCTCCTCTTGAAATGTATTTTTTAATCATATTAAAATTTACAGCATGTGTGACACCTAAGTTGACTTATACCAAGTCTATTACCTAACCTTTAAATCGATCTAACTTTTCAAAATAAGTTAAATGAGCAAATATGTAGACATTAGCGTATTCTGTTTCAAGTTTCAATAAAAATGATGTCTAAATTTTTCCATATTCTTTTGATTTAGTGTACCATAAAAGTCTCCACCATCCATTATACTTTATCCGCCGACTGCCTTAATGTAGCAATTAGAAGTCGATTAGGAATGTCCAGGAACAATAATACTTAAAGATCAATTAGGAACCCATGCTGTTAGGAAGATTAAATATTTACTAAAATAACAACAGTCTGGAAACTAATGGTTCAAACTTCATTACTTGAATACATTTTTTTGAACTGCTATTTTCTGCCTCACTTCACTGTAATTGCAAAATGTGATAGGAGTAGTAAATGTTTCAGACTAAAGTACATAAAAGGCACAAAGCATTTGGGTTATAATGGCCCTTGTTTAGATATTGTACACACAGAATCCCAGACACTTGGTGGTTCAAGTTGATAATGGTCTAACTGAAAAGAAAGCTTTGTAATTGTATTATTTGAGACTAATTTTATGTAATGCAATTGACGGAAAACAAAGATACTAAGTGTATTTCTTGTGAGGGAAAAAAATTGAAATGTGTTGGAATCTACATTATGGCTTGGTGACTTACAGGTTAACAATAATTCCACACTTATGTGAAAATTAAGTCACAAGATACCAAGGAGGTTGTTTCCAATTTTACACCACTGTAAATGTTGTTGCTATAAGAACAATGTTTGATCTATAATGTTGGTGCATTTATTGTATAGAATATAAAAATGCATTGAATAGCTTTTAAAAGCAGCTTATAGGTATCGTTATTATACCTCCAAGGGTGAGTTTTGTCCACATACAGCAGAACTGTTCCATCAATATTCTATGAATAAAGAAACAAAGATCACCATGTATATAGTCAGATTGGACAACCACTTAAGTGAGCTGATTTCAAGGGTACCAAGTTGGGCTTGTAAATGAATACATGAATAGAAAAGAAAAGGAAAGGAAGGAAGGAAGAAATGAAGAAAAGAGGGAAGGAAGGAAAGAAGGAAGGAAGGAAGGGAGGGAGGAAGGAGGGAAGGAAGGAAGGAAGGAAGGAAGGAAAGAAGGGAGGGAGGGAGGGAGGGAGGGAGGAAGGAGCAAACAAATGGAGGCACCCAGTGGCGAATACATTTTCAGGCAGGGCCATATCTGGGAAGAAGAATGCAGGCCTGTTTGCCATACTGAGGTTGAGTGTGGATAAGCAGAAGGAGTCGAAATACAGTGAGCGTTAAGTTTATCTCCTTCCTCAATGAGTTAGTTCAGGGGAGAGAAAAGAATAAAGGTCATTTGAAACAGCCAACCATTTTAAAGACAAAATTGATTAGTACCTTTTCACATATCATATAAAATTAATGTGAGCTGAATTAAAAGTCAAAATAAGAAATAAAAACTATTAAAATAGTAAAAGAGAAGGCAAATAATATTTTTATAATCTTTCAGCAGAAAATGTTTCTTAAGAGAACAAAGCCAAAAGCTATCAATGAATAAGTAATATAGACAGTTATGAATTTGTCCATTACTATTTGCAGAAGATGTATACAGAAATAAAAAAAATAATAATTCATGGAAAACATTTTGAAGCTTATCAAGCTTCAAGATATTTGTTATTTTTTTCTCAAAGAGCCTTTTGTTGTGTCCTCTGAAATGTGAAATGCCAGCCAAATGAGGGATAAATTCCACTTTGTGTAGATGCCTTAAATTTAATGTAAATTGAACGTGTCGAACACAAAGGCTTCTTCCATCTCTCCAGATTCTCAAGTTCAAAACTCTAGGGCTAGCCCATTGCTCCTTCCGGTCTGCCCCACGCACAGCCAAGTGATTGTGGACGGTGCCGAGCCTCCCCACCTCCGCACTGTCGCCGTTAAATCCGTTTCCTGATGTTTCCCTCTAAACCACTCCCACCGCCTCCAGTGTGTGTGTGTGTGCGCTCACTCTGGGGGCTCCCACCCAGTCCCCACAACCACTGCCGGAGTGATCTTGTTAAAATGTAAATCAGGGAAAGGAATTAAATCCGAGCAGAAAATATATAACTATGCTAAATACAGTGCAGGGAGAGCTTTAACTGAAGAGACATCTGTGTTTAAACAGCATGAATGATCCTTTATAAGAGAAAGAGTTTGAATGCAAAAATTAAAAAAAAAATGTGTCACAGCATCTTCAGGTCTCGAACATGCTGGGGGATTTTATTTTTCTTCTCAAGCATCTGGATATCAAACTACTCTTGGCAAGGAATGCAAATAAGATGACAAGGCAACAGTTTTAAATTCCATTATCTCCCTGTTCTTCCCAAGTAATAATTTGAATTTCCACAGCAAAATTGTGTTCTCTGTCTTGTTATTCTAGTAATCATTGAAGACTATATGAGACAAATGAGAAATAATGATGAATAATAATTTGTTGTGACTTTAGGCTGATTTGTAGTTTTTACAAAACCTTAAGTTATTACAAAAGAAACTCTTGCGTTTGGATTTTCCTCGCATCGTGGATACAGTTCCCCATCTCAGGAAACAGCAGCCCCTCACCCTAGTTGCTCAGACCCGAAAGTCTGCAATTAGTCCTTGATTTAGTTTTTTTCCCCTCACACTACCTATATAAGCCAATATTTCAAATTATAAACACTGTTCATCAACTCCACAGCTAACACCCTAGCCTGCACCATGGGTGTTATATACTTAAAGGAGTTAAAAACTTATGTCTGTGAAAATTACTGTGCTTGGACGTTTACGGAAGCTTTATCCATGATTGCCAAAACCTGGAAGCAAACGTGAGGCCCTTTGGCATCGGGTGAATGGGTAAGCAAACTGTGGTCTATCCGTGTAGTGGAAGGTTATAATGAAGACATTCAGAAGAACAGTTTCCTCTGAAGTTTGTTTTCTCATTTTCCGGTTGGCCATACTAACTTTGTAGAAATAGACTCCTTTCTCTTTGGGATATATAGCATTCCCCTTTAATGATAATTATTTATTAAATATAAAATAATAAGGAATTAAATAAAGCCTCACTTCATATTTCAAAAAAACAGCCTATATAATGGAATAAATAATTGTGAGGAAGTAAAGTTATGGTCAACAGTTACGAAGATAACAGCCATGAGTTATCTCTTTCCTACACTCTTGTAAATTTTCTGTAGTATATGTGAAATGGTGTAAAATTAGCTCATGAAACTCAGAGGAAAAGCAAGAATATATATTGTGAAGGTTAAAAAAACCCTACAGTATAATGTTTGAAATATTTTAAAAATATTTTCAAAGAATGAATCCCAAATAAGGCAGGGATGAATAATCAAGGAAGAAAAACTGATATGACCAGAGAAAGGACAATCAGAAAGGTTTAAATCATTCCCACCTTCATTTTCAGCAGTGTTTCTCTTATAGGCGCGGCAGTGGCAGCTTTAAGTGTTTAGCTTGCTGACACGTGACTTGATGTCGGGTACCGGTCTGGGAAATTTCTTCCTCGTTATTTCTTCAATGATCGGGTCTGTCCCAGCCTAATTCTTCTCTGGTGCAACAGGAATTACAGTTCTATTAGCCTTTCATTTTGTTTTATGTTTCTCTTAATATCTCTCCTGCATGTGCCACACAATTGCCTTTCTGTTGTTTTCAAATCTATTTTTTCAGTTATCTCCTATCTGCTGTTAAATCTATTATAATTTATTAGATTTTTTAAAACAATTCTTATTGGCTTCTCCTTTACAATTACTGGCCATATTTTCTCTTATCTCTTATATCCTTAGATTTATTTGTCATCGTTATTTTAAACTCTATGTCTGAAAACACTTTTAAAAAAGTATCTCCCCCATCACTTAATAGTTTGCATTTTTCTCCTTTTCAAAAAAGTTCCTGGCGTTAATTTACTGAATTATGGACTTTATTTGTGTAAAAACATCCGTATAAGCTGAGGCTCTGCTTGTCATCTCTCTTAGAAGAGTCAGGCGGGTATTCCCTGCAAAGGGAGTCCGATACCACTCTTTCCAATCGGAGACAAATATGGGGTGAAGTCGGGCTTTAGTCTTTCAGGACTGAGTGACCTATTGATGCTTCCCCTTTCACCATGCAACGTGGACCTCTGCGTGAGCTTCAGTCAGTAGCCTGGAAAGTTGGTAAAGTATTCCTTCGAATGGGCCCTCAAGGCCCAAGGAGACTGGGGAAACCCCTGCGCAGCCTCTCAGCCTCTGACCCTGCTTCTGCTTTCTGAATGAGAAATCATTTCGAAGGGAAGAGGGACCCCAAACACCCAGGGTCACCACTCCGCACTTTCCCTCAGTCCCAGATTGCGGCCCCCAAACGTGCACTGCCCCTACAGCTTCCCCCTCCCCTCGCATAAACTATTTATAAGTTGCCAAGACTTTTAAGAGGAAGAGCTGGTCTGAAAGTAGTCCAACACTGCCAGAAACTGAGTATCATCAAAGATAAGATCAATAACCCATTCGATTTTTAGTTATCGTCCCTATGGTCTTGACTTCTCTCGGTTTTCACCTACTAGGATATTTGATTTTTAAACTGATGAGTTATGGTAAAAAAAATTTTTTTAAATAGGTTTTCAGAGCTGAAGGTTAAAATAGATGTGTGGGGTATATTATGTACAAAGTTTCTAATACAATTGGAACATCCGAAAACACAAATATACATTCACAAAATATAGTACAGTAATGAAGCTATAGTGGAACTGAAGAACATTTTCTGCAATATTTGAAGAAAAAAATCATTGACAAATCAATAATTATAACATTAGCACTCATTCAAAGGGCAGTGATTCATGTCTAATTCATCTCACCATCTCATCTATATTTCACTGTGAACAGAGAGAATGTATGGTTTGTAATAAATAAGTTATGGATATGTTTTATATTTAATATATGTGACCTTGATTTAATGCAATTTTTGGATATCCAATAATGCTGACATTTATGATTTATAACCCTTCCCTTCACTTTTTGTGGTCAAAAGGTAAATTTGATTATTCTCAAATGAGTTTTCCCACATAAACCCCAAAGAGTATAAATCTATTAATAAATTTTGTGAACCCTCCTAGACAGGGTAGGTGATAAGAATTATTTTCCAGATAGACTATGCTCCTCATTGTTTCCTTCATAGCAGAATATCTATTTCCTAACTATGTTCTTTGCCAAGCACATAAATAAATAAAGCTAGCACTTATAACTATAAGCAGTTTTATGTAGCCGTGTTGTGGAGTAAAAGCACAAGAACAGATCTTGAAGTACATTGTCTCTGCTGTATTATTTTCTGTGAATAAAGCAGGAAAAGACCAGAAGGGAGGAGCCACTTCAGAGGAAGAGAGGCAGGGAAAACCAGGAGTGGACTCAAGGAGAACCAGGAGTCAGTGAACATGGTAGTTGGATGCGGAGGCAGGGGTCACGTTCTAGAGCTGTGTGATCAGGTCAGGCCCCAGTCTAGTAGGACTGTGCCTCTGAGCTCTGTGACCCTCGCAAGTGCTTCTCGGGGGAGACAGGAAGGCCACATGGAGTGTGGGTTCAGTATTTCCCTTCCCCCACGTTGGTTAGGCTCTGGTAAAAGAGTTCTCATATGGACATGACTTTGTTAAGAGGCACAGAACTGGATGAGCCTATTCCAACATGCTGCCATTTTCCCTGTCCCGGTTGGAAGCAGGAGTGGATTTTCCTCTGATCTGCACAGCGAAAACCGGGAGGGACTCCTGGGGGGACACCACAACAGTGCGGGAGATCCCCACGGCCGGGCTTCCTGTCTCAGTCTGGTCCCCACTAGTCTCCGGGAGTGTTACCCTTGAACCCGGCTCCCAGAGCCGGCCCCAGTGGCTGTTAGTGCTCCTGAGAGGCAACAGTCTCTCGCGGGCCTTTCTTCCCAGGTCCAGGGCGAAGGTTTGGCCTTCTGTCTTAATTATCTGATGTTTTTAAGAGAGCTGTTGACTTTCCATTTTTTGGCTTTTCAGTGACTTGCAAATTCTTTACATCTGAACTGGAAACTGGAAGTTGAATATGAACTCTGATTCGTACGGCCAGTAAAATGTGCACAGAGGTGATCCCAGTTACTTTTAATAGACGGTGTACAATTCACACACTGTGAGTATAGTATCACTTATATATTATGTAAAAATACGTAATTTTCTGACACATAATTATTGTCAGAAAATTACATAAGAATTGGAATGCGAAATTAGATAAAATCAATATAACTCATTCAAAGATGTGTTTACTAAAGTTTTACCTAATTTTGGTAAGAGGCAGATTTTATTCCAGACAAGCTTATGTGTGGCATTTTATTTAAATGTTTAAAATAGAAAGAGCACTCCAAGTTAAGATTGTACAAGGTGGGGCAAAAACAGGTTTACAATTGTGAGTATGTGAAGCAGAGTTTATTTTTATATTACCATTAACTATTGTATTATTTTCCATATGAACAATTGTAAACCTAGTTTTGCCCATTGGAAATGGAAGTATAGTAATAACCAAAATTATCTTTTATAACATTTGGAAAGAAGTTATATCTGTAAAATGTTTTCTAATATAAATTTAAATTTTAGAAAAGAAACAAATTTTGTAAAGGCAAGTAAACAATATGAAGATAAAGTATTAAAAATTTTGTAAGTTCTCAAAACCTAAAGCATTCTTTATCAAATTTTATATTTTATTCTACATACTTATAAACTGGCATTATATGTTAGATATCATCTAAAAGCTTCCCAGTTTTTATTATATTTTACTTAATGTTTTATTTTATCTTGTAATTATGCCAACACTATAGGGAAGGTAATCTTAATATACTTAATGGTCTATGAAAATAAAGTGGGATTTATAGATTTGAAGTTGTTCTTCTTTCAACATGAAAAACAAAGTTTTATTTCTATCATCTTTATAATGGAAATGTTCTAATGTTATTTTATCTTATAAGAACTTACATACCTTTCTACAGCAATATGCTTCTAAGTATAGATGATTTTTTCTGTATTATATGTTTATTAGATATACAGACAAAAAACGTCCTCTCAAAAGGAGTAAGTCAAAAACCACCACTTAGCATAGACTGGGCAGACGATGTAACAAAATAAATGGAAACAGGACCAAGTGCCAGAGACTGTATGTACTCTTTTTGCTAAATATCTAGTTGTGTTCACTTGGTCCAATCAATATTCTAATCGGCCCTCTGTCTTCTCGGTGAAGGAGAAACTGTACAGCCTGTCCACGCAGTTTATTCGGCCGGGAGAAGCCTATAACATGCATCTGGGAGGCAGAGCTGCCTAAATAGGGGAACGCACTGGGTTCATCCAGGACGCCCTCCCGAAGGCGCTCCCGCTCTCACCAGCGGCGCATGTTTTAATAGGACTGACGTGACTCACCCACCAGATGAAAGCATCGGACATTATAGTTACGCACAATAATGGATGCCATGATCTAAATCGTGTCCTGTGTTACTCTGGCGTACTCTGTGTGCCTGTATTCTTTTTTTACTTTGAATTAATTTGGGATTAACTACAAAATAATTTGCTAGTTCTAGCCATATATCCTGATGAAATAATGTCTTAACCCTGGTCAGTTTCCTTCTGGCTTGAGCATCAGCGGTCCAGAGATTTCTCCAAATGGCAGTTCTATTTGTTGTGCCAGAAATCACGGGTGAGCTTTATGAGATCTTTATTCCTAGTACATTAAACCAAAATAGATTGTTTTAGAACTGAAGTTTTTTCACACTATATACATCGGATTTCCATTGACATGCACTCTAAGCCCATCTATAACTTTTAGATCACTGGTTTCCGGGAGTGTTGAGGTGGAAAATCACATAATTTAAAGGGAAGTGTTTTAAGATCTTGGGCTTTAATTTTGAAACTCGGAATCATATATCTTAAGAGAAGATGCCGGACAGGAAGCGTTTCTCTGTGCTCTGAAAGGTATACATTTTCCCCACCTTCTTTTAAGGCAGGGCATTGATTCATTTAACCACCCAATCTATGCAACATGTAGCAAAATTCCTGGCTACAACTTATTCACAAGCCCTTGACAAAGAATTGGTGATGGCCTGATACATTTTGAAATTGCATATGAACAAGAACAAAACAAAGCTGGAAAGTATATGAATATATACTTAAATCAGGCTTTTCCAGTTCAAAACCACCTGAGGCTTTTCTACATCTTTTCTGACGTTTAAATACCTGTGCGGGACACACCCAGGTTCAAGTTCTCACAGACACGGGGCTGGGTATTGGATTGGAAAGCGTTCGAATCGATTGCGCCATTGGACAGCAGCGATGTGACAACTGACGGACTGTGGAGACCACAGTCCATTAACTCCACATGCCTATCCACTGTCAATAGCTTTTTTTTAATGTCTCATTGTTTTTATCTGCACATACGATGTTTAGTGAAATAGCACAGCTTTATTTGTCCAAAATACAGGGGTAGGTAAAAGGACGCTTACAGTTGTAGTGAGTGTGTGAGACACAGATTTTATTCTGATGTTATTATTTATTAATTATTGTAATGTGCTCCTTATGAGTAATTGGAAACCTATCTTGCCCACCCCTGTATTTTCTGCTCAAGAAATCAATATTAATTACCTAGTGTAGACTTAATAAGTTTTCCATTGACTGGAATGTCTTAGTGCTTTATTTTAACCAATAACATAAAGCATGTGTGATTGTATAAAGAGACAGATGCACTGATCATTATGTTTGTCTGAATTCTTAGTTATTAATAAGTCATCTCATTTACTGATATATCAGTGCACATGGGAAATTGTCAGTTGATATGCAACGAATGAGAAGTCTCCAATGACTAAATCCACCCCCTCACCTCCAGATCAATTGAATCTTTAACATAGAGGAATCCTTTTATAAATTATGAAAGAAATCTATACATCTAAGAAGGCTGAAGGAACATTTTAAAATCATACTGTTAGGAAGTTTGGAGAAGTCGTGAGGGTTAGTGAGTGTGGGCATTGACTTGTTCTGTATCTCATAGTCAGCTGCTCCATTGCTCTGTCCACACGAAGTGCATTTGATACAAAATCCCTGGGAAAAAGTGGGCAGGGAGCCACAATTTACATGGTGGAATAATCTCAACTAAATTTCTTAGTTTTTCTAAGTCGGTGTGGTCTTCTACAAAATAAGCATGACTATAGCTACACTGTCGTGAGAGTCAGATATAGTCTGGTTGGTAGGACAGAAAGTAGATACTTATCAAATGGACCAAGTCTTTTATAGACCTCAGTTTCAAGTAAAAGGAGTTTGGGCATTTAGTATAACTGACATGTCAAAATAGGATGAACTAGAAAAGAAAATTGTGACTTGTGGTTGCATCGACACAGGTAAAGTTTTCTAAGGACGTAAATCAATGTGGTGTTTTACTCTTGATAACACAGCGTTCTCAGGTCAATGGTTAGATCAGTGATCTTTATCGGGTGTGCCACAGAATTTTTAAAACATGCAGTACCTGATCATTTACTCAGAAGCACTGACCTCATTTCCCTTAGAGTGTCAAATTAAAAAAAATGACAACAGCCAATTCAGCAATAGCCAACTAATGTGAAAAAATCAAAATTCTGCCTAGCTTTTGTCAGATTGGCAAAAAAAATTTTTTTAAAGCTTTTCAATCTGCTGCAGAATTTAGTAATTAGTTTATGTGTGCTATGCTATAATAAAAGGTTGAAAACTGCTGGATTAGATGAATCCCACAGAAATCCTGGTTTATGTAATGAACAAAACATAAAAGAGAAAATGGCACTACATTTATTCTAAATTTCAGATATCAGATTTCAGTAACCTTATTAATTGAAAAGATAGCATGAATGAGTTACATCTGGAAAACTGATGCACTAATAATCTGTTTTATATTGAAATAATTATGATAAAACCCAGTTATTGACATATTATATTTTAAATATTAGTCTTAACATATGACAAAAATGGTGACATAAATTATTTGAAGATAAAATTACCCAAGCATTCAAATAGTCATCCTACACAAAAAGGACATATATATTACATAAGTCCTAATAGTGAGTGAATATTAGGAATCAAGTCATTGGTAAAAATTTTAAAAAGTAGTTGTCAATTAAATGTTGAATTGGGGAACTGTCTTTAAAAGTGCCAAATTATGGAAGCTTTGACAAAAAGAAGACTAAACCATTTGACTAAAAACAGCAGAAATTGGTGTGTCAAGACAAACCAACCAAAATTATTTTGGTTTAAAACAAAATTGAAGGACAAATGGGAAACTCAGTAAGGTATTCTCAACTAATACTACATGGCTGTTCATAATGCAGGATATATATCATTTGCTAAGCTAAAAACTCACAAATTAATAAGTGATTATAATAAGGCATCTCCTACCAATAATAAAGTAGACTAAGGAAAAGACACATTTAAAGATATCTTATTAAACATTATAAGGGATTCTTATCTTCAGAATATTTGAGATCGTCCCAAGGAGCTGCATCATGAAAAATTATTGAAAGATTTTTATTATGAAATTTAGGCATTCCTTAAATGATATGTAGTTTGTCTACTTCACTTTGGAAATCAAGCACACAAATAAATGCATCTAGTAGCCTCTCTAGTCCGTTGCTAAGAGACAACAGATTATGTAGTTTCAGAATTGGTGAACAGAGAGGATTAGTATGTACTATACAAATCACGTCCTAAAAAGAAGAGGAAAGAGAAGCACGTGGATTTCTATCGAATACGAGGACTGCAAATTTAAGCACCTTCACGAGTAGGAGACTCGGCAGTACAAGCACATGTACAATGGGCGGGCATGAGCAAGCAGGAGGGTGATTGAAACTGAGAACTTTTTGGAATTCTCTTTTCCAAAACGCAGAGGCCTCGTGGTGGCTTTGCTTGACTAGTAGAAAGCCTACTTACTTGGTTAAACTTCTAGCACCTTAAAGCAGTTTCCTAAAATAGCATCCATCATAAAACTTCTTCAACACACACCAATTCCAAAGACGTTAATAAGCAATTTGGCAACTTGAGGAAAGACCCATTGAGGCTGCAAATATTCTTCTAAAATTATATTACAGAAGTCATTTTCAGATTATGGAAACACAAGATCTGCCAGGTGCACTAAGATGGGAAGGCAAACAATCATAGTACTGAGATTTCCCTCTGTAGGCTCCGCCTCTCTGTACGTTTAGTCTTGATAAATGACACCCTCCTTTCCTGACCTGCCAGGCTGCAAACCAGAAGAAACTATCCCAGAAGCCGTCTCTTTTCCGTATGTAATTTGTTCCCCATTTGCAAACCGATTCCACCAAGTTTAAGATTCATCACCTGCTTTTGAAGTCATCACAGACCACTCCCTATTGCTAGTATTAAGTCTCGTCGTCCCCGCCCCCCAACCCCGCCATCACTATTGGCATTTACTGGCAATCCAAGTTCTTTACTAATTGCCATTGATGAAATTATACAAGATAAAAACAAAAGAAAGAAGAAATCTTTTTTTTTTGTAGTTGTCATAGTCCTTCTTTCACAAGTTCAGTAGCAAAGGTGTAAGAACCTCACGCAAGCTTGAGGTTTGAAGTCTTAAAGAACTGTGGCCCAGGAGGCTGAAGCGCTGCTTCAGGAGCAAACACTGGCTAGGGAAGGCCTCCCAGCAGGTGTTGTGCCACAGAGAACAAAATAGACCTGTTCACTGTTAAGTCACTGCTTGCTAATTCCTCCATTGCCCAGAGCCTAATTGACATAGTTCAAGTCACAAAAAGGATCAACATAGGATCAACGATAATGATTCTCTGTCTTTTAATATTTTAATAATTAGCAGTTACGTTATTGCATGCACAAATGGGCACACTACCCATGGAATGAATTGTGACAATTAAAGATGTGTCACCAATTTAAATCAAATGTCTGATTAAACCTTCCCAGGTAAAGAATTAATAATCCTGATTGCGCTTTGTGACTATGAGCCACAAAAGCACATGAATGATTCACTGTAATTAGGACTCGACGCACACTCACAAGGTAAAGCTTACATTTCGTCGTCGTTTCTCCATTGCTTTTAGTGAGTGGTAATGTCAGTAACTTTTCCTGATGCAATATCCCCTCGCCGAACCGTGGGTTCAAAGCGGTTATTATACATCTCTTGCCTTAGTCTCCATCTGCTCCCACGGGCCCCGCTCTGCGTGCCTGTCTACCCCGGGTGCTTCTGGGAGCAGGCAGGGCTGTTTCCCTGCAACTGCAGAGCTCAGGGATTTCTGCACCGCTATCCCCCTGCCGCTTTTCCGGCAGCTTCCGCCCGAGGACAGTGCGTGCTGTACAGCACAGCTTGGACCTGCCAGCACTTTCCAGAGCCCCAGGGTGGCAGCAGCTGCTCCCAGCTTGGAGTCGGCCATGGCCTGTGGGCCCTCAAGAATTACTGCTTAACCTGGGAATCTCAGAAAATATTTGTCAGCTACTTCACATCGTGGTGTTAAGCCCTGAAGGTCTGAAAGAGTGGCCGTGGGAGCCTTAAAACAGGCCATGGCGAGAACGTGTACACCATGGCAGTACGCGTGTGGTATCAATCAGATTCAGTTCATGATTTTTCTGCAGGGGGTGTGGTTTTTAAACATTTACCTGATTCAAATCTATCACCAAAATCCCCTCCTCCAAACCCCCCAAAATCAACCACTGAAAAACTGCCACTGAGTTCAGAAATGGGCACTTGTAGGCCATCATGAGTGTCTCTCTTTTCTCACCGAAATCGGGTGCACTTAGAAAAAAGTCAAACCAACCAGTCATAACGACAGCCAAAAATTCCACTTCTCCACCCTTAGACCAAAACAAAGGACCCCCTTTGCACTGGAGCATGAAAATACAAGCCTGAATGTATTGACTGACAACTGTTCTACAAACAAGCACATTCTGAGTTATTATTTCTAGTGTCTAACGAAACTTTATTACAAAAGTATAGATTTCTTTAGTTGTCTCCCCCTCCTCCCTCTCCCTCTCTCTCCCTCCCTCTCTCTCCTTCTCTCTCTCTCTCTCTCTCTCTCTCTCTCACTATTGCTAGAAATCAAATGTTCTTGACTCTCAACCCAGCAAATTTCTCTTAATCCGTTTACCCTGTTCCTCGGGATTAATGTTCCCTGTTCTCCATCACAACTTCCCTGTTGTCCTGATACCGCTACAGGACGGAGTCATCAGAAACACTGAACCAAATGCTGCCTCCCATATACACAATGGGAATGCAATTCTGATACGGATTCTGAAAAAGAAAGAGGGGGTGCCTATGGATGTCAAATTCTGGAGATCTCACGAGAACATCGAAGTTAACTGAAATGGAATCTGACTTGATTGTTAATACCTGACTGCAGCCCTGAAGCACCAACATGTCTCTTTCTGCATCTTTTCCCAAATCAGGGCAAGCTGATAAGAAAATCATGGTGTCCTCTTGCTGTGACACATAAAATGCCCAAGCCCCTCTCCTGTCCTTCTGTCTCAAGTCCTCTTCTGACCTGCCTTGCTGCTTCTGAACAGTCCCACTGTGTGAATGAACAATTCTGCCACCGCTGTGACATCTGAAGCAAATTGCAGAGGCAGGGGGGGAGTCTTAGGGTCTTTCTTGTCTCAGTAACATTTCAAAATACTTACAGAGGCCAGTTGGGCTGGATATGGTCCAATAATAGAAAACAATAGCTCAGAGAAATCCCATAAAGAAACGTTGACTTGACTGGGATTCATTCACCAATGAACAACTTATAATAGGACAGGGCTGCATTACACTTTGTCTGTCTTCTTCCGTGTAGCGTAAGGTATGCCTGGGTTTGAAGGATGGGATCCTCGTGTCCATCCTGGGACTGGTGTCCAGTAAGAAAAGGATGCAATACTCAAACCTGCACAGCCAGGAACTGTGTGCAGAGAGAGGCCTTGGCCTACCCCGTTTTAGCATTGCACCTTCTGTTATGTACAACAGGGTCTGATCTATCATGCTGAATACAAGAAAACAGTGAGTAGAAAATACAGAGTATCCTATTAGAAATGCCATAAATATTTGATGCGTATTTAGAAAGCAAGGACTGCCCTCTGGCCGAGAACAGAGGTGAAAGAAGAAGCGACAGGAGTGTTCAGAGAAGAAGACGCCTTTGAACGAGGACTTCAGAAATGCACAAGAATTCCAGCAGGGAAGTGGCGAGAAAATGGAGCTGGGGGTAAGAAATGGCATTCTAAACCTTGTGCATTGTAAGCAAGTATGAATGCCTGAGAATTCACACCTGATAAAATACAGAAAAAAAAAGTAAGGGTCAGAAGCAATTTGAATGAGTCCCAGGAATATGATATTCAAGAAAAGTAGACAGACATGAAAAAGTATACACGAGATAATTCTAATATAAAACTAAAAAAGGCTTTGAAGGACTCTGAACATGGTGTCCCTTGGTGGGGGCATGTTAGTGAGCGAAAGGGTCACAAAGAGGATTCTGTTTCTCAATTTGGGTGCTGACTTAACAAATATATTCAGAACATAAAAAATTTATTTATAAAGGACCCATGGACAAAGCCATGGTAGGATTGAGGGTGGGAGGTGGGGGTGGGTGTGGCAGGGGGGATTGGTGGGAGTAAAATTGGGACAAATATATTTGAACAACAGTAAAAAAAAGAAAAAATATATATGAAAGTAAAAAAATCATTTAGTTATATATTATGATTTAAGTAGTTTTCTAAAGGGTGCTATATTTTAATAAAGTTAACTTTCAAATTTAAAATACTTATTGACAATCACATTTTGAGTAAGACTTTATAAATATTTAAGTTTGGTTAAAGATTGAATTCATATTGAGTAACAGTGGGTTGCACAACCAGAAGCCAGAGTGGTAATTGGGACGAACTACAAAACAGTCCTAAGAAGTTAGGTGTGCCAAACCTACACGCAGAAGTATCGGAGTGGTACAAACGTGATTCAGTTTCACCAAAATGAATCTGAAATGGACACAGACAGCAAAGGTAGGTGGTGTGCAGGTGGTGCCGTGGTTTGCCACTGGAACAGCTGGTGTAAATAAACCGGAAGGCGGTTTTCACAGCAAAGCACTAGCAGAGAGCAGGGGGAATAACCTCATGAATCAGGCCCTTTAGATACTAAGGTGTCTTGCAATGTAATAAGGTTAAGCAGAAGAGAAAGAGCAACCCAAGGCTACTGTACCTTCCAGCTACGGATAGGAAAGATGCTAATATAAGGCTAATAATCTAAGGCCCCGGAGGCTGTACGTGTGGGCATGAAGGGCTTTCAGGACATGCTTGAATTCTGCTTTTCCCTGTAGTTTGGGAATCTAAGAAAAACAGAAACTGCTTCATGTTTGGAAAAAGTTCAATTACATCAATGCCTCAGCGCCTTCTGGGGAAAGTCAGCCGTGCACTGTACGGCGCTCGGTCTCTATTTCAAAGGGGCCCAAAGGTGTTATAAAAAGTGGTAATTAGGTTCATCAAACTGATTTGTATAGACTTTTGCCTGAAGCTACGGCTTATTCATTTCAATAAACGCAGTGATAACAGGCTTAAGCTGTACTTATTTTCTAAAGAAAAGTCTCTTGACCATAATACAGTCTGGCAGCAAAGTGGGCGAATCTTCAGCTCCTCTCCATTCGAAGGAGACAAATGAGCCATCTGAGCCGGCGGTACGTCGGGAGGCACTAACTGTGCTTCCACTTGGCACGTTTCCTGAGCACAAGCACCCGGCTCGGGAGGGCCGCCTCCGTGGCGTTGGGAGGGGAGGCGCAGTCAGTCCCACCTGGATGATCGCAGGAGCCCGAAGGACCGCCTCGGGTTCTTACCACACGCACTAAATACAGTGCTGCTCCTTGAATACACACTTTCAGCTCTCTGAAATGCTTTAGTGCTACTCTCCGGCCAGTATTGTGTCTCATTTTGCTCTGCGGGCTTTGCCGGCTCTGGCAGGGAGGTTTGCACACGGGAGTCAGAAAGTGGGGCTCTCTCATCAAGCCCCCCAGTCCTACCTAGTTACCTGCCTGCTTTGCCACGCTTTAGAGTGACGTGTGTCCCTTCTCCCTACCTACCAGTTCCCTGCATGTAATCTGGCCCCTACAGGTAGATAAAAAGAAAGAAAGAAACCTCCATTGCATTGACCTATTTAAGAGAAGACAAAGTCTACCAATAGGAGTGAATTAGGCATATACTCAATTTTGGCTATGTCCCAGGAACCGCCCCCTCCCCCAAATAAGGCCATGATTTCTCTGCAAAAATCAGATTAAGCAATTATCAGTGGAAGGCTTCCTATATATTTCTATATTTCTTTCTAAAAGGGTAGGACAATGAGGAAATTAATCCAGTTTCATGAGCGTTTCTGCTCTAGTTGACCTTAACAGATCAAATTTACCCACATACCTTGTCCCCCAGAGAGACATCCCAGGCCCGCACAGTCTCTGCTCAAAACCCACTCACAGTCCAGCTTCAAGTCCACGCCTGTTATAGGAATGAGTCTCATTGGAAAAATGAGTATTTATCGTAATGGCTAAAGGAGCTGGGTTTTAAAGATGTTTTTAAACCCTTTAACTGTGATTCAATAATAATAATATATCTTACATGAGAGATTATAGAAAAAAAGGAAAAGTAAAGTTACGTTCTTCTTGACTAATACACGAATAAAGGTTTTACGACGTAACCTTTTATACACAGAGACTGACTTTTATTTAAAGGGGGAGGGGATAGCCCACGTTTATTAACGTTGCACCTTTACATCAGGTTTACAAAGGGCTGCGGAAGGATAATGCATAAACATACGGAGAGGGTGAGGCACCCTTTAGCTCATCCAAATGCATTGTTGTATAGCAATGCTTCCGTCAGTCATCTGTTGATAATGGTATCTGCTTCCGTTCCTATCGGAAGCCAGAAAAGTCAGATTGTATATGCATTAGTAGATTAATGCTTCATCTCTCCAGAACAAACACATTCTATTATTATAAATTAATTGGAAGAAAACAGCACAGCCATGGATAAAAAATTTTAAAAGAGCGGTTTTAGGATTAATGCACAGGGTGGACAAAAACACCGTATTTGTAATCGGAATCTTTTTATGAGGGAATGTCAAAGACAAAATTAGGCAATTACCAAGCACCAATGAAAAATGCAGAGACGCCTCCTCTGAGTTATGGCCCACGGCTGCTCTAGCGCGTCCTGGAGTGTCCACGGTCTCAATTATAAACTTGGCACAAAGAATAATGTTTGTGAGTTATAACTAATGTAACTTGAAGGGTCTGATTTTCTCCACTTTATGACCAGTGACCTACAGGTAGGCAAAATATTCCATATTTAAGATGTGGTTCATAATTTAGAACTGGTTAACATTTAAAATACAATTTGATGTTACTTAGTGTGTTTACTTGAAATCTGGAAATAGTCTTCAGGAAATAAGAGAATAAATAAAAAAGACAAGGCATGCCTTTTAAAAGCATATTTGAAATTATTAATTTGGTTTCATTTCCTCAATGTGAAAGGATTAAGAACAAATAATTTTTATACAAATATAGCCCCTT
This sequence comes from Phyllostomus discolor, assembly GCF_004126475.2. Lineage (NCBI taxonomy): Eukaryota > Metazoa > Chordata > Mammalia > Chiroptera > Phyllostomidae > Phyllostomus > Phyllostomus discolor. The sequence continues at coordinate 21,254,720 of NC_040917.2, read as the reverse complement.
ATTTCCTGGAGTTGATATTTTTTTAAATGATGCCCAAATCTCAATGATGAAATAAATAATTCTTTTTTTAAAAGATTTTATTTACTTATTTTTAGAGAGGGAAGGGAGGGAGATAGAGAGAGAGTTGAGAGAGAGAAACATCAATGTGTGGTTGCTGGGGGCCGTGGCCTGCAACCCAGGCATGTGCCCTGGCTGGGAATCAAACCTGGGACACTTTGGTTCCCAGCCCGCGCTCAATCCACTGAGCTATGCCAGCCAGGGCTAAATAAATAATTCTTTATTTAAGGTACCTTTTTCCACTGGAGCAAATTGGGACATAAAATATATTTGTAAATGGAACTATTAATAAACATATTTGTGAACTGTTAAGACTCAAATTTCAAAAGTTGATTGCTATACATTCATTTCCCTGCAGTAAATACTGCAAACTTTCTTGTTGGGTAAAATCATCAATAACATTATCAGGAGTTGATATCATTGATTTAATTGTCTGTTAGCTGGGGTCCATGGGATGCTTTTGATCGAGATGTTTTATGTTTTCATGAGTTAAAGGACAAGTCAGAGGAAATTAGTTTTTTAGCAGATAATGTTGTCTGAATAAATATTAATTTATTTATATTTTAAGTATATACATATTGAAAAACATATTGAATATATTCAAATAAATGTGGACCGAATATATATTTTCAATATATATTCAAATTCTATTCTCTCCATGTTTATTTTAGTAATGGAAACTATCATCTTGAGTTTTACACTCCAGCCAGTAAACCCTGAATTTCTATGTTAGTAAATAACTATGTTCTACCAAATAAAATATGAACAGAACTGATGGGTGCAACTTGGGTGTAATAACTTCAAAACAAAGTTATACACCTCTCACTGCCTCTTCCCACCAGCCCTGCCTGTGGAACCAGATGTGATGGTGAGTGCTTTAGACTAGATGGAGAAAATCCAAACCTGCAAGTTCTGTAGAGCAACGGGGTAGTGAGAGATCTAATTTCTTTTTTTTTAAAAAAATTATTTATTTATTTTTAGAGAGGGAAGGGAGGGAGAAAGAGAGAAAGAGAAACATCAATGTGCGGTTGCTGGGGACCATGGCCTGCAGCCCAGGCATATGCCCTGACTGGGAATCGAACCTGTGATGATGCTTTGGCTCGCAGCCCGCGCTCAATCCACTGAGCTACACCAGCCAGGGGAGATCCAGTTTCTGAATGACTTCAGGAAGCAGAGCTGCTCAGTCCTGTCAAGGACTCCTCCTCCCAATTTTCAGTAAATTCCACTCTCCCCCCTCCCACCACCCCCCAGTGAAATAGCCTCACTTCACACCTTTATGGCTTCTTCCCCTTCTTTTTCTCAGCGCATGCGTCAGCAGCACTTAAGGTAACTGTCCAGCCAAGCAAGTGCACCCCTTCGGGAAAGTGGGGGAACACTGAGAGGGCAAAATCAGAATTCTCTCACGCATGCAGAAGAGAGGAAAAGTGTAATTCACGGGAAGATAAGCACTTCCATGCTAATTAGCCTAAGTGGCAAAAACACCAGAGAGTTTAAAAGATAGCTGCAAATTTAAAAAGAAAGGGAGCATACATGAGTTCTGTTTACTTGTTGTGTGAAGGCTGGAGTAAGGCGTTTAGTAAAAGCAATTCAGAGGAAAACAAACTCTTAAAGCGATATTTATTCTGTGATTAGTGCATATATTTGAAGTTGTAGTGAAAAGATTGATTATGGATAGAACTTCAGCTAGTTTTCCTTCCCTATGAGAAGCTTTGATCATCTTAAAGAATCCATATTGGTGGTCATATGAAAATCCTAGAATGACTCCATTTCTCTGCCGATCATACCTACACAGAAACTGATCATTTTCAAGGCTAAAATAAAAATATTTTAAAGTGTTAAAGAATAAATTACCATATGGCCTACCTTTTCCTAGACTTAAGTGGCAAAAATTAGTTTTTCTTACCCCCTAGAATAAATTGAACCGTCGATTCTTAATTGAAGTGTGTGTGCTTGAAGTGGTGAGTCCTTTTATTTGAAATTTATTCACATCATATTTTAGAAGTAATTGTGGTTGACTCAAATCTTCTGGCTTTGCTGAAATTCTGCTCCCATGGTATACGAACCAGAGTGAGACTTCAATTTTCTCTTTTGAATTGAGGAATAATTGAGGACAGTTTTGAAAAGGAGTCAAGTGCTTGTTTTGTCTGAATAATCCTGCAATTTTGTTTTTGAGTGTAGCATTATGGAGGATGTGTTTAACGCTGATGAGCAAATTGCATTTAAGCCAGAAATGTAAGCAGGGTTTGCAAATAAAAGAAGTGCAGTGGGTAAAAGTGATAGAGCTAATTAATGTGGATCCATTCCAATGGGAAATTGTGGTGTTGGCACTTATGAAAGAAACTATATGGCTCAGAACGCAAAACCTCAAATGACAGAGATGAACCAAGATACTGAAATACACAGCAGCCATTAAGCCAGGGGTATGTTGAGCTGCATGATCAATTAAAACTATTGTAGATTTTATTAAAATTGATATTAGGTTCCATTTTATGAGCAAGGTATGAGGTTAGGATATTACTTTATTATTACTGAAATTTTAAAAATGCACACTAATATATTATAATGAAAAAATTCCAAGTATGTGCTCTGGCTGGCGTAGCTCAGTGGATTGAGCGTGGGCTGCGAACCAAAGCATCGCAGGTTCGATTCCCAGTCAGGGCACGTGCCTGGGTTGCAGGCCACGGCCCCCAGCAACCACACATTGATATTTCTCTCTCTCTTTCTCCCTCCCTTCCCTCTCTAAAAACAAACAAACAAACGAACAAATAAAATCTCTTAAAAAAGGTTTTTGAAGCATAAGGATATAATATATATTTTTTAAATTCCAAGTATAATTTCCTCACTGTTAGCAAATCAGGTATAGTATATAACTATTTCTAAAACTACCCTAAACAGTCAGTAGATGTGACTTTTAAAGATGTTTCTCCACATCCTTATGGTAGAAATAAAACTATTCACATTTCAAAAGTAAATAACAATGAGAGAGAGAGGGAACAGACACCCAGTATATATTTAAGCTTTGTTCTATTTGTCTGTTTTTCTTTGTGAGGGTGGGCGTGCACCTTTATTAAAGAGATTGGAGTGGGATTACTGTACGAAACAAGACAAATGGAAAATGGATTTGTTAAAGAATCTTTGAATTCTTTAATTTTCAGATGAGTGGCAATCCCCCAAACAAAGAAATGCAATTCAATGAAATGTAACATAATATGTCAATGACTATAAAAGCTGGCTTGAACTTGGCTTCTTTATCATTAACAGGCTATTAATACCAGCTTTTATCCTGTATTTTATTTATCCCTCATCATAGTGATATAATCAAATTCTTATATTTCCTCTCCCCAATCTTATGTTTCCCATTTGTTAATCTTCAGAGGGGAAGGAATCTTAGAAAAAAAATAAGCAAAGAGAACAAAATGGCTGAACTTTACAGATAACTGGTTGAGCATTTATTTGAATTAAACATTTAAATGTGGCTAATTAACTCATTAACCTTTACATTAAAAATTCTATTTCACACTGTGTACTACACTGAGTTCAGCTGTGGTTCAGGTGTTACTTAATTAAATCTAAGGCAGACACATTTGTTCCAAGATTCTCTATTAATTCATTTATTAGGAGACCATATACATTCACAACCTTGCCCAGATACATTTTGCTATTATTTTATTATTAAACAGGTTTCACCCTCAATAATATACTTCTTTAATAATTTCACCAAAAACACAAATCTTTTTTCTACTAATATAAGGCTATTTTAAATCAAAGACTAAATATTGAGTCTTTAGAAAGACTTAGAAAAGACTGAATAAATCAAATTCAAGCCTCATGGCTTTCAAATATAAGCATGACTGCGATTCCATATTCATTATGCCAGTTATGGCTCTGTGATCATGTTAGAACTAAAAAGAATAATCGAAGAAAAAATGGTCTGGGAAAGATAGTAAACAAATTTTTAAAATCAAAGAAATTAGGAGAAAAAAAGCACTATAAATAAAATCAGCAATTAAATAGGCCTTAGTGCATGGTGAGAGAACAAACATGAAGTTGACTGATTATTCTCATTTTTGCAGCGGTTAAGAGAAAGTCAGCTAAGAAAAAAATATCCATAAGTTTTTGTTTGTTTGTCTGTCTGTTTACGTCGCCCTAACCCGATCAGTTCTGCATGGAGAAGAAAGGCCAGGTAAATCTTGAGAACAAAAAATAAAATGGATTAGACAACCGGCAGGGTGAAATAGATGAAGAAGCTGGAAAACACTACTGAAGATATAAACTCAGAAAATGGCCTTGACATGGCAAAGAGAAAAACTTCCCTCTGACATAAGAATAAAACACTGAGTGAGTAAAGACACACACAAGACATTTTTAGTCGGAAATAAAATAAGCTGAGGAATTTATACTTTATGACACCGACCTTTGGAGTATAATAAAAGTGATAAGACGCCAAAAGATAGAATTGGCCTAGAAGTTCGAGGAACATGAAATAGATTTGCAAAGTTTTGCTGTGGGACAGAAGCAAGACTCAAGGTAGGATTCGTTGTAAAATGCTAAAGAATACAAAGACAGATTTGATTCACCCATGATAGATTTAGGAAGTATGATTATATATGTGTGTTATATATAAAATATGTATATGCATATGTGTGTATAGACATATACATATACATACATATGTATATATATTTTAACTATAGGCCATGTGTAGCAGTCAAAGAATGAGAATTCCAGACGGGATCACTACCCCACTGGCGGTATTAAACACTCCAGGGAAAGAGTCCAGCATTCGAATAGCCTCTTTGTCTTAGCCTTTGAGTGTTTTTATTGTGCTCTGTTGAGATGTGGGTTTTTTTGCACTTTTGCTACTTTGAGTTGGTTGAGCTTCCTGGATATGTAGATAAATATTTTTCAGCAAAATTGATGTAGTTGCTAGCCATTATTTTCCTCAAATATTGTTCCTGCTTCTGTCTCTTTTTCCTCTCTTTTCAGCATTCCCATCATGTGAGTTTTGGGGTACTTTCAGACACCTCACATTTCTCTGAGACTCTTAGTTTTGCTGCATTTTATTTTCTGTTTTTAGATTACATTATCTTGATCTAGTAATCTATTGATCAATTTTCAAGTCGTCTTCTGCCGGTCAATGAAAACATGTTTTTTCAGCATCGGCTCAAGTATGAATTTTGTCTCACATCCCTTTATAGTGAAAATAACATAGAAACAGGCAAGTGATTCAATAGCACTTGCTTTGTAAGTCTACTGAACAAATAAATGTATAATCTCTGATCTTGATCAAGGCATTAATTTCTAGCATGACTGAACTATCTAACACCCTTTTTATAAAAATACGCTTGTGTCCCAACTAAATCTCTACTTGTATACGAGAAAACTTTAGCAGTCTTAGCAATTACTTCTGACACAGAATTGTATAAATTCTCATTATTCACATTAGCCAATGTCGTATTAAAGGCAATTGAATGGGGTTATTTGTCCACTTCTGCTGGGGGTGGGGGGCACTACATTATATTATGCCTCAGAAACCCTGTCAGTTTTGAATAGTGAAATATCATTTATAGTGGTAGATATATACTCTATAACTGAAGCATAAAATTGCTCAAGGGTTTCTACATAGTGTTGATTCAAGAACCAGCTTTTATATAGATACAGTTTTGCTCAGGCTCTGGAACTTACTCCAAAATAATTCCAATTACACTGAGTCTTTTGTTCCCAGATCATCCCCATGATCACCTTTGTGCATCCATCTGTTCTGATGTATTGACTCAGTCCGTCTGCTGACACGTGATGGAGTTTATTCGGCTGGATAGCGGAATGCCCGTGACAGGATATTTACAGTTCATTTAGTTGTTTTCCTACCGCTGTTTTGTGATTAGCAGATTCACAGCCACATTTTCAAAACTAAATCAGAATTCGCCCAAGTATTCTGTTCAAAGGACATAAGAGAGAGAATGCTTGGAGTTTGACCTACTTTTTCCCCGTAGATTTTAGTGATACTCATTGTCGAATCTGAATTTAAAAGCATACATGTACTGAAGGAATAATTCTGTTCTTATTGTATACAAACTTTTTTTGGATAGTAGAAATGAATACACAAAAACCAAAAGGAACCAGCTATGGGCTATGAGAACACTCCAGAACTCCACTTAAGACAAAGGGAAGGATTAGAATTTTCAGTGTTTTACATGAACTACCTTAAAGTAGAACACTCCATGTCCAAACAAATATATCAGTTTGAGAAGGATATTTAAATAACGATACATTGCCTTCTTATTGTTATTTTCAGTATTACTTTTGTTGTGAAGGTTTAATTAGAACAATAAGGAACAAAGTTTAAACCATTAACGTATATGTTCATGCTCCCAACTTTGATTAAAATGCTAGAAGCCTTCGAACAGGTTTGCTCTCATGGTCCTTATTAATAAGATATGAACATTAACACACACCCTGACTGATAGATTTGGGGTGGGGTTTACTTTAAATATTACCTATGAACACATTTTCTACCCTCATAGAAATTTAGATATTTTAGTCTTTTTACTATTTCTGTGATAATGATTTAGTAGCCACACACGGTGTAGTGTTATGTATTAAGCCTAAAACTACTCAGTTTCAAGTACGTGCTATATACCCAGTAGCTATTGGGAAAATGTTAACTATGTTCATGTCTGCCAGCACCTTGTATGTTTTAAAAATGGCAAGTGAGCAAGCAAGTTTTCTTACCCAAATTTATTAAATATTTTAGAGTTAGAGAGGAGTCTAATAAAATCTATTCACCCATCATACCATCAGGCCAATGTAGCCAAAGAAAGTAATAATTCAGGCAAGGCAATTTCTCCTCCAGATTGTGTCATTATGTGCAAATGCAGATTATTTTATAATTGTCGTTGAATTACTGGAATTATGTTTCCTTGCTTTATGTTTACAAATTACTCTTCAAGGACATATCAGGCCCGAATATGATTTATTCAGTAAAGCCTATCTCCCTTTAGAAGTTGCCACTGGGGGGAGTGGTCTGGTTACTGAAATTGCCCAGGTGTTCACTACATCCTGTACAGATGGAGATCACAGCTAACTGAACCTGAGCAAACCGTGCAAACTGAGCTTGAACAGGACGTCTGTCTATGTACCGTCTTAGCCGAAGAAACATTTCCCCGATTGTTGGAAGCAAGACAGAGGATGAGGTTAAGACTGGGGATGAAAATGTTAGTTGGGGGGTAGGACTTATAATAATTGATTATTAATAACCACCCCTGCTTTGAATTTTGCAGTGAAAAGACAAGTAAAGGATACCGTGCAGGGAGAAAAGGCAATAACAGATGTTACAGATTTATCTGCACCAAAACAAAAGAAGCCAAAAAAGAATCAAGTTAAATTAACTCAATGACAGTGTCTGTTAGTTTGCCCTTTTCATCTCGATGGGCACGTGGATAGGCCCCACTGTGATTAAACGTCTGGTCCTGCCAGTCACTGGTTCCATGTGGGAGGGGTGAGGAGAACTAGGTGCCCACCTTTCATGACTCACAGTCTCGCGGATAAGAACACAAACACAAATAATGAGAGTTAACTACAGTTTGCACGAGGTCATGAAATTACTGGTAATGAGTGCGCATCACTTTTGACAGAGGTGGAAGGGTGCTACGTGAAAAGCATCATTTGATGTCAGTGTTGAATGGGAGGAGAAGTATTCTTGAATCAGGGAAACGGAGTGCTTTCAAATAGGAAGACTAGCGTCTGCATAAGTATAGGAGACAAATAAAGCTATTTGCTACGAACCAACTCAGCGTAGAAGTTCTTTGTTTCTTCAGGTGGCCACTGTGTTGAATTAAGCTAAAATCCTGTTCGATTTTTTACTCCATAATAAATTTTGTCCATCAAACATATATTTCATGGTTTAAAAAACTCAAAATTCTTAGTAGTAAATAAAAACCACTTCTGTAGTGAGATTCCATTCAAACCATCAGGTTACACTGATGGTGAGCAATGCATAAAAACAACCCCAATTTGTTATAAAATAACAGTTTCTTAAATCATGTCAGGTGAATTAATTACAAAATGCACAATTGTTTGGTGTAAATAACATTTAGGGTTTCTGAGAATGAGCATGTAGTTTGAAGAATTTGGTTCATAAGTCCCACTTTTAGTTAGAAACTTAAGTTATTCCTTAATTGTTTAGTTTTCATTCAATCATTTGAATTAATTGAATAGTGCTTTATCAATACTCATTTCAGTCTAGTTTATGATTGGCTGTGTTTTCTATTGCTAAGCAGTCAGGAGACAAAAGTAAAGGTTTCCAAGAAATGTATATACAAAACCACCATCCTTTATATTTCCTACCAGTGAAATAAATGTTTAGAAACTGCTACATTAATTCATTAGCAAAATGTCATACCACTGAAATAAAGATGATATTTAAAAATTAATGATAGAGCCCTGGCTGGTGTAGCTCAGTGAATTGAGTGCCAGCCTGCGAATCAAAGGGTCGCTGGTTCAATTCCCAGTCAGGGCACATGCCTGGGTTACAGGCCTGGTGCCCAGTAGGGGGCGCATGAGAAGTAACTACATATTGATGTTTCTCTCCCTTTCTCCCTTCCCCTCTTTCTAAAAATAAATAAATAAAATGTTTTAAAAAATCAATGATAGACATATTTAAAGTGACAGGATAAAATATAAAATTTCCTGATTTGTTGAATTTTGTGATGTGAATATATTCTAATATAAAGAACACTTTGAAATTTGTATGTTCTTATTTGCACCAACTAGATACAATAAAGAAATTCCCTGAGTAGTTGAGCAATATGCATCCATCTATCCATTAATGTAACATAAGTCCTGCACTATTGTTACAATTTATTTTATTATTTCTGTACATATATATTTGTGCTTAAATATGCTATATAGAACTTGACTTTGCATTAATCATTATAATTTTTGGAATAATGTCCTATTTTGCTCTCCTATTTGTAAATATACATACACATTTTGGTTGTCAGATTTTGCCCTAATATTTAAATCTGCTATGACTTTTGTACTCAGAAAAATGTGTTTTTACTAATGTAATATCAGAAATGTCCTTTACTTAAAGCTTGAGTCCAAGTTAAAATATATGCTACTTCCATCAACTGCCCCAGACTGGCCACACCACCACTACCACTGCCTCACGGCCAGGTCAGTTGAAATAAAAGAGAAAGAAAAAAACACATTACCCCCACTTACTAGTTAATAGATAAAAAATAAAAATTAAATGTAAAAACATTGGTGAAGGTACCCAGTAACCAGAACCCTCAAATATCACCTAATTCAAATGCCATCTGTGATGTCATCTGACCCTCAGAGTCTTTGGTGGGCTTTATAAACTTTCAAAATTTCAAGAAGAAGCTCCCACCAATCTCTACAGCTTGCTGATCATTACCATCACCCACCCGGTCAGCTCCTGGACGACACCCACATGGCTGGGACACTCACGACTTATTTTTTCCCTGACACAAACACCCGTGTGACTATCGGCCTTTGCTGGTCAACAGTTTGGCCAGGTCCACCATCCCAATCAGCTTTACACTCTTAACATGGTGAACTTGACCAGGACACAATGGCATGTAGCCTTAGCTGCTCATCTGTGACAGGGTGCTTATAGTGTCTGACAACTGAAGTTTGCGTTTAGAGAGGGAACCACAGATGCCTAATAAACGTTTGTCATTAGGTGTCAAATGACGCCCCCCCAAGAAGTGTTTTGCATCTAGTACGTGCCCGCAAAATACCCTATGTATTTCCTTTAAGCGAAGGAAGCAGTGTGGATATCTGTAACACCCTGAATGCAATGCTAGATGCATATCTCGTAGAATTAATTAACTCTAATTAATCCATTCATGTATTCTGTGTGTATAGTCTGCAGATTGTGGTAAGCGTTACTGATAAAGTAAAACACTGTCTTGAATGAATGAAGAATCCTGACCACAGTGGAGCTCTGAGCTTGTTACAACGTCCATGTTTCCGAAGAAAGTGGAGGTTAATATGGTAAAGACCGTATTAGAGTTTCAACTTACATATGTGAATTATAAGTTAAGTAGTAATCAAATCAAGGAAAACCATTAAAATACGGGTTCTGAATCATGCTGGCTCGCATGGTAAATCTTCTAAGTCGAATGGGATTAGATTAAATTTTACACATGATTTACTGCGGAGAATAAAAGCAAAACTGTGATAATTATGTCTGTATAACCACCGGCTCCCTCTTCTCAGGACCCAGTGAGTCCCTAGAGTGGATATCTAAATGCCATCCTCCAAATCTGAATTTTATTTTCAAACACGTGGACTAGAAGAAGGAAATCATTCAAGACCACAAAGAATACGTTTTAAACAGTTGACTGTTTAGGAGCAGATTAACTGACCGGCGTTTTTCGACCCATGGAGGAAGGTAAGCCCCTGTGTTGGCAAAGGAGACGGCAGATCTCGGGAGATGCAGAAGTCCTGTCAAACTGGCATCATTCTTTCTCAGCTTCCCAACGTCTTTTCGAGGTAAGAAATAAATTGAGTTCAGATCATTTCTGTCAGAACACTGTTTCAAAAAATGACTGAGCGTTGGCGTCCTCAGCCCGGCCGCTGCCTCGAAAGCTTGTTACAGCAGCCGGGCTTGCCCAGTTCTGTCATTTAAATGTTGCCATTAGGTTGTGATAGATGGGGTGGAGTTTCCCATTGTCTGCAGTTCTCTGTCAGTCTTTCCCTCGCCGATAATACTTTCCTATGTATCTCAGATCAGCATAACCAGAGACTTTTGTGCAGACACTTATTTTGTTCTACTCACTCACGGCAATTTTCCCCTCCTCTTCCACTCTCTTAGTGTTGGCATCTGCCCATTTCCATAACAGCCAATGGTAACACTTGTAAACACAACGATAGCATGGATGCAACATTCCGTACAGTCGCCTGTGACATGAAATCATTCTTGGGTGTGTCGCCAGCCCCTGACTCTAGCGGAAAGCTCTAGTGTTTAACCTGGGGGTGAGTGCCAATGTGTTTTCAGAACAGATGCCGGAACTAGGCCTTAGTTGTCCAGAGTCAAGAGTTGATATTGAAGACAAGCGTAAGAAAATAACAGAAAAGAAACAGACTATAGTTCCATACCTATATGCATTCTTATTATGAGTTTGTGATTTAAAAATTCTGTAGTATAAAAGTGAAATGATCAGGACACTTGCACGCTGATTTCACTGAATGTGGCAATCATGACCAAGCACTGGGAGTCACTCACAGGGTCCTCTGGAGTCCAAGTTGCTTTATCCTATACAATTTATAATGATGCAACATATATATTTCTACAAAATAACATGATGCAAACCTACAAATGAAAAAATACCAAAACCTATCATGAAACAGGTTTGAGGCAGACCAACAAATCCTAAGAGACTTTACAACAAGCACATTCATCAATTCTTTTAGTTACCCTGAAAAAATTATAAAAGTATTGTCACTGCAATAAGATGTTAAATTCCTAATACATAAAAATTACTGGAATCATAAAGAGCTTTACCATTTAAGAATGTGTGAGTCCATCGTCCCTTTGGCTTGTTGAAAGGTGTGTAAGGAAGAGAAGGGGCTACTGAGTTTTGAAAACAAGGATAAAATGAACAAGCATCTGGGAGAATAGCGCAATCAGTGCCAGCTGCCCAGAACGTGTGGCCAAACTATCACAAAAGGAAGGACCACGGGACTGAGCCAGCGTTACGTACAGCGGGGAGTTCTAACAGAGTTGCCAGGGCTGGCTGGTTTCGTGTTGTCTGTCTTTGGCGGGTTTGCTTGGGAGCAGAAAACATAAGTGTGTTGGGAAAACATCCTGTGGACTGGGATGGCTTCCCCCTTTTGCAAATGTCATTCCCTTTTTTTCAGTCATTGGTGAGCTCATCTAAACTACAGAAATACTCCCTGGGGAAAAAAAACCATATTAATAAAAATATCTTTGAATAAATAAAATTATATTTTATAAGACACTCCTTTATAAGTTTTCCTTTGATACTATATACTAACAATATGATCATTATAAACTAAATTTTTTAAATGGGCATGAATTTGTGCATAATAATTTCCCTTGACCTTGTTAGAAATATACGTCCCCTCTTTCATCTACTTTCATGCACATGTGGTTGAAGGTATTTAATAAGTGTGTAGAAATTACAAAAATAAAAACAGAACAAAAATGTAACTAGCACACATTAAATACCTCTCTATTCTAATTCCTACTCTTGCAGAAAACTTCAGAAGAGATGCTTTCAGTGTTTTCCCTTTGCTTCTGTTACAAGCTTGTCTTTTTCTCAGATTTGTATCTGATAATGCACCCTTTGACCCCAGTCCCAGCTCCACTGATGAAGATGTATCTTAGGACACGTGGGCTTCTGCTATTCTTTGGTTCTCTGTGCTTGTGTGGACTGATCTTGGATATTGCCCTCCAAGCTCCTGTTCACATAGCCCGCGCTCGCTCTGACTTCTAGCTGTGGTTACATTCAGCATGTTGAACAGCCGCTTGTGAAGAGAGGCTGCCTTGATATTCTTAACATGACTCATCGTCTTGAAAAGGCCACTCAAATATTCACTTGTGCTTCAGGAGATTTTTCTTTTATTTAGTTCTTTGAAAAGTTTCCCATCATCCACAGAGCAGAGACATATCTCCAGCTCCCTTTGAAAGAGTTATCTGCTAAGATCACAATGTTCCTGTTCATCAATTTGCTTCCCACACTGACCTCTGACTTGGAATTTTCAGCCACCTTGAAGTTCAAGTAACAAGACAGAATGCTCATTGCATGGAGCGTCAGCTCTGGCCTTTCGTCGGGGGGACCCCGCTGGTCCACATGTATGGCCGCTGACGGAGGGGCAAGAAGGTTCCAACCCTTCTGACCTTTGCGAACTATATCTCAGGAAAAGCAAGAATTAGTGTAGAGAAGGGCTCTTCTTTTGAAACCACCTTGTTAAAATTTCACAGCTAAAAAGGTGTCCACATGTTCGATTAAAAGAAGCAAAACTTTAAAATAAAAAATGTATAGATTATATGTCCATTATCAGCCTGCACTGTTAAAAAATTTAACAACTTTCTTCCCATGGAGACACTGGGCTTAATAGGCCTTCTTCTGTCCTGTTTTCAGGATAACTCAAGTATCTGCTTCATGTTACATGCTGTATGATTCCATCCATGGAGCATGGTGTAGAACGTTTTACATACACACAGGCACATGGCGACAGTAAACCGGAGGGACTCTGAATGAGGCTGGTGAGTGGCATCAATTCCAATATCCTTGTTGAAATGTTACACTACAGTTTCTCACCATGTTGTACTGGGAGGGGGGCAAAATGTACAGCGAATCTCTCTGTACGATTTCTTACAACTGTGTCGTGAATTTACAATGATGTCAGTAACAATTTCAATTGAAAAGTCTAACAGAACTACAGGGAATAGTGTATACATTTAGACCAGACATAAACCACTGTGAAAATAATTAGAGAAGGAGTAAAAAAGACATTAGGTCTTGGGCATGGTTAGGTCATTGGCTTGGTGAGCAGAAATGAGAATACACTTGACCTCTACAGTTGGGATACCCCTTTACAAGGAGATTTTCTTCTTTAGTTCTTGAAGAGGCTATCAACTCCTCTTGGAAGTCTGATTCTTCTTTGTCTTGTGCATCTTTTTACTCCAGAATGTGTCACTGTCCCTTGCACACAGTTCCTAATCAGGGAGTATTTGGTGTTTGAATGTGCAGTTTAATCAATACCCACCTGGGCAGAGCTGTACATGTTACTGTGTGATGGACTGAAAATGGTGGAATACTTTTTATCCTTAGGACATTTGGTAGGGTGCTTATATATAAACAGGAATTTTATTGCAGATTAGTGGAGTTGACCCTGACAATGAACTTGAGTTAAAATTGTGGAGGATTTTGATTAGAAAAGTAGGGGATTTTGTTGGAGATTGTAGAGAAGGGGAAACTATGTACCTCTTTTTACACATGTGTGGAAGGACTAAACCCAGCAGGTTCACACTGGTTTTCCCTAGGTTTCCGATGGACATTCAGAGCTCTTCCATCTCCACCACTGTCTAGGACTCCGGGGGCATTTTCAATCCTCCTTTTCTCTGACCAAATCCGTCAGACTGATCTCCAGTCTCTTCCTGACATCGCTTCCAAACTGTGTCTTTATCTCCATCCCTGCTGTCACTGTTCTCATCCCAGCTCTCACTGTCTCTCACCTGCACTGCAGCAGTCATCTCTGGGCTGATATCCCTGTAGGTAATCTTTTCATCTCCGAATCCATCTACTGTGCTGGCAGTGGAATTAGCTTTCTAAAATACAAATCTACCAGGTTACACTGTTCAGAGAGCTGTGACAGTATTTTCTCTCCTAGGAAAAAGAGTCACACACTCATCAAACTATTCGAGTTTTTGGTTAATGTGGCCTAAATATTTCTTCTAGTTTACTGATACTAGTCAATATCTTTACTATATAATAAATACTGCCATTTTCTAAGCATGCCATGCTGTCTCTAAAAACCTGCCTTTAGTTTATTATTTCAATCTTTTTTTCTTTCGATAGCAAAAGATTGGTATCTCATTATTTGAATTTAATCTAGGATCTGAGGGCATACGTTCTTATTATTTGGGGTTTTTTATTGGATCAATTGGGGTGACATTGGTTAATAAAATAAGATAGGTTTCCAGTTTATATTTCTATAATACTCCTTCTGTGTATTGTGTCTTCAGCGCCTGAAGTCAAGTCTCCTGCCATCACCATTTACACCCGCTATACCCCGTCCCCCTTTTCCTCTGGCAATCACCACACTGTTGTTTATGTCTATGAGGGGTGTGTGTGTCTGTTGTTTTGGGAGGTTTTTTGCTCAATCTTAAATGCTGCCTCACATGTCATTTTATTCATCAAGTCAGTCTCAACATTAATTTAATTTCCTTCTTTTCAAAATTCATTGTTTTTTTCTAAAGCCCTTTGTTTATATATCCCTTCCATTTGGAACAAATACAGTTTAACGCTTATTAAATGCTTCTTAAATGTTTCCTCCTTCACTTGACTTTTTAAATCCTGAGAGTAGAGATGGCGTCTTAACTTATTTAACATCTGCACAAAGGCCTAGGTTCACCGAACTGAACTAAACAGAATTCAGTCATTCTTCCACCAAATTTTTTGGAGCACATAAAACTGTTAGCCAAGTGTCCACACAGTAAAAGTAGACAATAAATGCAATTAAATGTCCCGGCCTTCATCTAGCATTTTTCTAGTGGGAGAGTCAAGCAATAATAAATAAACAGGCAGCAATAAGTCAGATACTGAAAAGATAAGCTATAAGATAATAAATAGAGTATTAAATTGAGTTAAATTTATAAATGGCATGAAAAATTAAAATATTTTTCTATAAAAGTCAAATGGACAGGTCAATACTCCTGTGGCTATCCTCTCATTGTGGCTCTTGTTTTGTACCTGACAACTATCACAGTTTTTGCTGGGGATTTTGAAAGATATTCCAAATAAGTGAAGCGAATCAGCAATCTTACTGATAAAACAGCTCTATGCAATGCACATTCACCACTGGGTCATAATGTCTTTTAGCCATTTATGGCAATGCCTTTGCGCTTAGAATACAATAGAAAATTGTGATCAAGTTATCTTTGGAATTTTCACCTCATGTAGCTAAAAGAATTACACTGTGTTAGACTAAAAGGATTGGAAAACACAGGTTAGAATGGATCGCACATTCAGGGGCTCCAGAAAGAAGCCATTCAAGGCATCAGAAGCTAAGGAAAATGATACACTTGGCAATTTAAAGCAGAGCAAGATGGCAGAGTAGGAGCCTCCTGCTGCCCTCTCCACCCACGGAGCTACACGTCCCATTCCGCCTGGGGGCACGGCATGATGTTCGTGACATTTTACTGAGCAAAGCAAACCCAAAGTCCACTCCATTCAAAGGGGGACACAGGGCTTCCCTCTCTTGTTGGAAGATGATACAAACTCCTTTTTCTAAAGTATGGATATCGGGGAATGTGGAGCGTTGGGGTGATTTTTCCTATTAGTTTACCCCAAAATAGCCTGTACCTAACAAATACCTGGAGCTCTCATTAGAATCAAAATATAAATTAACTTGGCAATACGCTTCTTTCTCTTGTTAAGGGAAAAAAGGCAAGAATATTATATTTACTGCATTTTAACTCACACTTAATTGAGTGATCCCATATGGATTAAGATTATACCTCTCCAATGAAACTTCATAGCTATTAACATATTAATAAAGGCACTAGCAATACCTGTCTATGTGTCTATAACTAAAAATGTGTCCCAAATGCCTGTCTTTTCCTAGGAAACTATTAGATTCTATTTAACACTAAAATGTACATGAAGCAGGAGAGGGTTGACTGAATCCCAACTCAATACACTATCTTTGTTCCCGTAACATCACTGCATGAGGATGCTATTTACAGGGATTTGTGAAATATAATGGCTGTGATTAGCTGTCTCCATGCATAATTCATGAGGACAACTTGCAAACATTGCTGGTGCATGAGGCAAATCTATTTCTCATTTGCATTTTTTCAATAACTGTTCTGTAAGAATTTTCAACTTTCTTTGTCTGATGTTTCAAAAGGAGCAAATTTAGTCTTCGCATGTCATTAACCATATGCAATACTTGTTGAACTAATTTACTCCCTTAAAGGTACTGCAGTTTAAGACCAGTGATATAATGATCAGTTTTCTCTGCACTGTGTGAAAGGTATCAAAACGTGAACATTAGAGAATTAAAATGGGCCATTTTCCTATTGACCCACATAAGGCAATGTTAAGTGGCTAACCTTTTTGCCCACTTCTTTTAATTTTTTAATTTATTTTAAAAATATTTTTATTGTTGTTCAAGTACAGTTGTCTCCATTTTCCCTCCACCACCCCCCTCAACCCCAGCCATCCCCACTTCCCACCCTTGACCCTGCCCCTCTTTGGCTTTGTCCACGTGTCCTTGACACACGTTCCTGGTTAAGCGGTTAACCTTTTAAGAAAATTCGATATAAGGAAACATTAACCAAAATCAGTTCAACTAGGATACATCAGACTCGATTTTCCCTAGTACATCATATAAGATAGACTTTACTTCACCTTGAAATGTTGTATGTTGAACGGTTATAATGGTAACAGATTTTAAAAATGATAGTTGAAACGAATCTACTTGAATAATTTAATCAGAAAGGATGCTTTCGCTATGGCCTGAAAGTGTGTTTGTAGTGTGGGCATATGAGGTATAATACGGTAATCAGGGTCTCACATGGGGATGGGTCTGGAGGTTGATTGGAAGCACAGACACCAGACAAAGCCTCTGATGAAATCTGGGATGCATTGAGAGGGAACGGAGATCGAAAGGGATTAAGTTGATTGACCATTCTGGTTATGAGCAGGCAAAACGGGTAATTACTGAACCAAAGTTGACTGGGAGGCCAGAAAATGAAAATATCCATCGAAATTGTCTTAATAAAAAAATGGTCATAACACCCTCCCTATTCAATTCATGTTTATTTCTATACATTAATTAAAATATTCTGCTATTCTCTGATTCAAATTCTAAAGATATTTGTGCAAAAGATGTACGAACTTGAAAGAAGTGTATCTTCAAAAATCAGACCTTGTAACTACTGAAATTAAATTATATGTCTTCAAATCATTTTTGTCTTATTTTCATTTTATTCATTGAATTCCAAATATTCTGCAAACTCAATATAATAAGTATGTTCAATACACAAAACTTTTATTTTAGCTTAAATCTTTTGCCCGACAGCAAAACATATTTAAAGTATTCTTCAGAGTTTTACAATGTCTGTAAGTAACATAATAATTCATTAGCAATAATATACATGAGGTCCTGGGCCATTCAGGATTTTCTCTGGCTACAGTAATATTACCAGGCTCGGGAAGGATGTCATATTTTACACCAAGTCAAGTTTAGTGTTGTTAATATTAAATAGATCTACAAGTTCCAATTACTAAACTTTGATTATATTCTGACTTGGAGTTACCATACTGCTATCTATTAATAAAGAGAGAAAAAAGGAATGATGATTCCATGGAACTACAGGAATCTTTATCCAGGGATAGACCAACCAGAGGCCCCAAACTTGGCCGATACATCATTAAAAAAATCATACATCAAATGAGTATCCTAGTAAATTGGTAGACAGGAGCGTTCAATTTTGAATAATGGGAATAAACTAAATAGATTTAATGAAAAGTGCTGAATTGAAAGTGACTTAACAGATTGCAGAATAAAATCTAAAAAATGGGAAAAACATGTTTTGAATGTATTAGAGATTATAAAGTTTATAAATACCCCTTCATGCAGTTATCCCAAGTATTCATAGAAGTAAGAAGAATCCAGAATTTTCTCAAATACGATACCCTTCTCACGTTATAAAACTGTGAAGCTAAATTATACATGTGCTTTTATTTGACTTGAGCCAAGTCTAAATATACCATGTACTGCAAAGCTGAGAATCAAAACCAACTGCTAGTTCTGGCTATTTATTTTAGACCGACTTGATTGAGGTACATTTTACATTGATTAAAATGCATTTACTTTCAATGTACATCTCAACAATTTCCACAGATTTATGCACCTGTGTAAACCACCGCCACATAAAAATACAGAACATTTCATCCGAACAAAATTTGTTAGTATTACAGGTCTTCATTCATGTATCACATCTTTCAGTGATGATAATTGTGACTGACTGTGAACACTTTTAAGGTTAGAGATGAAGAGGAAATCCAGCACCAACCCTACTTGCATATCTTGCAATAGGCCCCCACTGTTCAAGCGGATAACGTGATAGTATGCAGGTGTTGTAAACGGCACTACGGCTTAGTTGCCATGGTTTGTTTGTGAGCGGGAACAGGTGGAGTGGGACCCAAGACCACGGCGGTCTAACAAATTCAAAGCATCTGTGGGGGTCCGGCCCGGTACTCTTTGCAATAAGCCCAACAGCAGGGAAGCTCCAGAGGGCAGGTTCTCCCAAAAAGTTGGTGCCAGTGTAGCTGATGAGAATGAGCATTGGCATCTTCAGGGATATTAAGGGGAGCTACTTATCCCGTTAACGGAACAGCCTGGCCCAGATGGGAGCAGCTTAAAATCAGAATGGCAATTC
This sequence comes from Phyllostomus discolor, assembly GCF_004126475.2. NCBI lineage: Eukaryota > Metazoa > Chordata > Mammalia > Chiroptera > Phyllostomidae > Phyllostomus > Phyllostomus discolor. Next base: position 21,235,492 of record NC_040917.2, on the reverse strand, counting down.
CTTAGGAGAAGACCAAACTCAGATTTTGTCCAGATCCCCTTGTCTAAAATAATTTTGAGGCAAAACAACACTTTCAAAGCTTTCAGCAGAATCATTTCATGAAAAGAATCAGGAGAGGTGAATCCAGAAAATCACAGCAGAAAGGGGCATATGAAATTAAGGGAGAGAACGCATCCTTGGTCGCCGTGAAAAGAGAAAATCATGGAAAATGAAATGGTTTCCTGTGGGGACGGACGGGTGCACTATTCCGAATCCATGCTGTGTGGGAGATATTAAAACTAAATATAGTACATCTGCTCGACGGTATCAGAGATAATGCATCCCAGTGTGAGGTTTCATGATGATTATGTGTGTTCAGCTGTTTTGTCTGGATATTGCTATGTGTTGTTGGTTTTTTTTTTTTTTTTTTTTTTTTTGCTCTTTTCATTATCTGAGAGCAGGAGAGGCTGCTTTTAAGGAATTAGAAAAACAAAACAACACAAAACAAAAAAATAGCAGAGCATGCCAGGCAACACAGTAATGGAATGCATGGCAAAGTGCAAACCCCACGTTGGAAAGCAGGCTGGTTTCAGACCCCCAGTGGTCGCGTTGCCGGGTAACTCGATCCTCCAGGGGCGTGTCCTCCAGCAGTGGAGCCCGGCCCAGTTGCTCACACACCCGTGCAGCCCTAGGACGTTATTTCTGCTAGATTTAAGGGGAGCGACTCACCCGAACCCTGATTCCCAGTTAAGGTCACACAGTACTGCAGACGGGGAAGGCAGCAAGGGACACCACTGAAGGAAAACCGGATAGCAAAAACGCATGTGATAACACAAAAACAAGTGACCCTCTTGGGCCATGAAACCAAGAGCCAGGCCAGATAGCGCTATGGAAACATTTTGAAAGTACATGCTTTCTGTTTCCTCTTCGACTTACAAAAGGCAAAACAACAGAATTTTCTCTTGGTCAGCCTAACAAGGGGTGATGAAAAAAACGGTCCTAGTACTTAATGAAAATAACCCAGTTATCTTTAAGTGGCATGAATGCATAAGAGGTAATTTAGTCATAGAAACGTGATACCAATTAACATCCAAACGACAGAGAGCCAGCGCCGTGTGCGTACCCCAGCACGCAGCGCTGCACCGCGCCAGAGAGCCTAGGTTTCCGTTATCCTGGACACAATCTTATTGTGAATGCGATTCTTTTTCCTGAGTCCCCGCCTTAAAATAGAATCCAGGGCTCACGCTGTGACTCTGCAGTCCTGCTCCCTGCAAGAGCCGATGTTTTCTGCCTCACAGGCAATCTGTTTTTATGCTTAGTTTTGCCCTGGGTAACCCCAGTGCTTGTTTATGTCATTAAAACAGCTTTTAAAGAAAATTGATTTCCATGAGTCATCAAAAAATCCTGCTTCTGGGGTCTACTTCTGTCTGTTGGGAGTTCAGAGAAAAATTGACATTTTTTTTTCTCTTCTATCTTATGTTTATTCATTCTGATGAAGCGGCAGCATTTAATCATGAGTGGAGATATACAAATATATGCTTTTCAGATTTTAGCCTTGCTTTAATTGTATGCTTTTACTTAAAGTTTTGTCACTAGCTTCAGATCGGTTTAGCCCTAAGTGTAGTTACAGAATTTACATTTACAGTGGGATAAAGTTACACAACTGGATTTCATCTTTTGAACAAATACAGAATAAAACAAAACAGTGTTCCAAAGAGGAAGAGAAAGGGCCATCTCTGATGGGTGGTGGAGAGGGGGGAGAAAGAAAAAAAACATGTTCCTGATTCATGGCTGACGTCACAGTTATGTTAATTTTTAGAGTGCAGTAATAGTGGGGCCATAGGAAGAAACCAAGCCGCATCACAGAAAATCTAACGTAATTAAAATATAAAAATTTGCATTCTGAAGATAAAATAAGTTAGAGAGTGGTCTTGAAGTAAAGCTGCCCATGTTCAAGTAGAAAGAATCATTAGATATTTGGATATTTAATGACTTTTTAAAAGGCTGAGTAATGAAATTCTACATAGAGTTTCTTTCTACTTGGAGAGGAAAAATATCTGAACTAATTTTTATAAAGAATAGCTACTTTATCATTTATAAATGTGTTTAGTAGTCATCTGAATATTACTTTCAAAGATACTGCTTTGTCAAAAACGTATGTGCTCATAAACATTAAATATATAACCATTGATGACTGTTTTTGAATGTTTTACCATGCATCACTATTCTTTATGTGTTCATATAAATCCATAAACATATACACATTTATTTGATGAATCTTCTAAACCAGAATTCTACAGTACAGGATGTTTTGTAAATCATCTTTACTATTTATCAATTTGCTATGGTCATTTTCTATATCAATGGACATTTTCCTGCATCATTATTTACATGGTTTCAATAATATTCAAAAGAATGTTTATGGTCTTAACAATCTCCTATTGATATGCAATACATTCTTTTCTAATTGTGTAACTAGATACCTTAAAAATAATCATTCAACATTTTCTAAGGATCTGACTTTGCCCTGGCCAAGCACTGCCTTCTCTGGTAATGCATTTAGCCTTGTTGAAACAATTTGCTCTCCAACATTTCAGTTTCAATTGCGACACTCTCCCACTGCTATACTATGTTTTCAGCAAATGTTGCCCAGTATTCTCACTGCAGTAACATTTTAACCTCACCGACCTTTAAAAACCATTGATCTCCTAACTTTTCATGGGTTTTCACCCCAGGGACTCCCTCCTTCCCCTGGTTTAGTTTAATCAATATGGAAACCGGCTCTTGCTTTTGACTTGGCCTCCTGGCCTCCTGGCCGCCTTATATCCCACTTTCCCTTCTGTTTGCTTGATGAATCTACTCTCCCAGTTAAATCCCACTTTCTTGCCACTCCACACCTCAGTCCACCAAGCAGGAGTGAAACACAGACCCGTTCTCACTTGTCTCACCTCCTGGCCTCCCGTTCGTGATCAGAAACCAGAGGTAGGCTCATAACGCGGACTGTCAGTCATATTTCTCCTCCTTAGTCCCTTCTCTTTTCTCCTGGACACAGCCCATCCTTCTTTCTGCCTTAAACCTTCATAACCTCCTCCCCCATCCTCAGCCTTAGCTAAAGAGCTGGCTTCTTTCTTTACCTGCAACAGAGGAGCAATGAGGAATTGTGTTCTACAAGAGTCTACCGCACGAGCTCTGCGTCAGCTACGTCCAGGAGCCAATCCTCTGTGCGGTTACTGTGAACCCACTGATTCCAGTCTGCATCCCCACTGGGTCCCATCCCTGCTCCTCGCTCCAGGGCCTTGCTGCTCCCCTTGGGGTTCTCCCTGAGCCCCTTGCATCATCTCTCTTGTCGCTCTTTCGGGATTGTTCACACCAGCGTTCACATATTACTTCCTCTTTTCTATTTTAAAACCAAAGTCACCAACAACAAAACAAACCCACCCCCAGAAAAACCAGCACTGCCCCCAGCACACTGCCCAAGTTTTCTTCTTGACAGTACAGGGAAAGTCTGTATTTGCTGTCTTCGATCGTATTAAGTCGCTATGTCCGGGGCCCCCCACTCACCAATTCTCTCTTGCTTTTACCCAGTGTCTTCCTCACCGCTACTCCTGAATTGCTCTTGCCCATGTTTCTGATGATCCCAAAGTTGCTAAATTTAGTTTCAAGTTTTACCCCACCTGATTAGCACAAGGGACTTTTTTTTTTTGCTGCTCCTGATTTTTCTCATGCCTTCCAGACTACTACATCAACCTACTTTCCTTCTCCCACTTTGGAAATTCTTTCTTGGTGTATTTTTTTCAAATTTTTCTTTTTACCCCACTTTAAGTGCCAAATCACCCAGAGCAAATGGCCAGTCTCTTTTCTGGTTATACTTACTCCTTAGGTGATTCTAACCAGTGCACTGATTTTAATACATTTCAGATACTAACGTCTATATCCCAGCCTGAGCTTTCCCCTGAACTCCGGATATTATATTTAACTAACTGCCTACTTTAATACCGAGTACACATGACACAAAAAACTGAGCTGTTGCTGTTCCAGTCTCCCGATCCAGCCTCCCCTAGAGTCCCATGTCTGAGTTAAGGCCAACTAGATCATTCTGGCTGCTTAGGCCAAATTATTATTACCATCTTTGACTCCTCTCTTTCTCTCATCCTCTGCAAGCAGTAAGGGCTGTATCTTCCTCTAAAAGTGAGACTAATAAGATACTTTCTATTTAAATTAGAACCCCTGTTCATAAACAGAAGGCTACTGACTATATTGCAGAGTTGTTGGCTGCCAGGACTCTAAGTCTGGACTTGACCCCATAGCAATAGTGTGCTTTTGATCTACTGGACAGGAGAGCATCTTGGATAAACGGTTTCACAAAGAATGATGTAGCAGGGCCCCTTAGTGAAGGGAAAACCAGCGGCAGGAAGAGCAGAGAAGGGGGTCACCAAGACAAGAGATCTGTAGAAATGCATGGTGACAACTGCGAGACAGGGAAGCAGGATTGGGGTTGGGCAGAAAGAAATCAGTTTGACTTAGTGATTCTTGGTTCATTACAGGATAAGAAGAGCTGGTAATTACAGATGACTTTAATTCTATACATTTGATCATGACACATGATCATCTGGATCGGTCTGTCTTTGGTAGAGATGCTATTAATGAACAGTAAGAATGTTAAAAATGGGTGTGCATACAAAGCACACTCACATACACGCCAGTACATCTTGATCTCAGACTGTTTCTCTGACTTGGTTTCAATGCGTTTTGTAATGCAACACAATTTTTTAAAATAGTAATACCGCGTGTCTAACAATTTACATATGTTTGAATTTTTGGAGTTTTATTACATTTACATATCTTTGGATTATTTGTTCTTAAGGTTTCTGGTCATAAAAATATCTATATTTTTTAATTCTCCAAAAACATGGTGGAGATAATGCGAACTGTCCATTTTTGTAATTCCACAAATATTCATTCTAATATAAATCAATCTTGAATTAGGTACATACTCATACGAAAATACGGAAGAAACATTTTCTATCAAAATGATAGAAAACTATGTTTAGTGACACAGAATGCAATCTCTGAAAAAAATCCCTTAATATTTTATGCCACTCTCAGTCATATTATAGACTTATTTTTACCTGGAGAATAAACTTACATATGTCTTAGGATTTTATATGAATCATAAACATTGTTATCTCTTAAAATTAATTTTTAAAAACATGGGATAACAATATGCTTTACTGCATTTGAATATCTATGTGTAACTAGAAAACGAGGGAACGCAAACAAATCTAACCAAATGTCACAGAAACGTCACGGATGCACTTTGTCGGGTATTTTTCCTCTGAACTGGAGGCAGCACAGTGTCTGAGAAACAGCCGTTTTCCAGACCCCGCGCAGGATTGATGCTCCACGCCCCGCCCTGCAGGGGAGACATCTGAACCCTCCCTGCATCGGGTGGGTGTGCTGACACTGAGTGAATCCGCGCCCCGAGCTGCAGCACGACACCTGTCCTAGTCGGCGTATTGTAAGTTATGCAGGTTCTCTTGTCATATGAACTTGCTCGTCAATGTTTAAACCTCGCCGTCTGAGGTTGCCTTGGAAATTGGATTATTTACTAAACACGAGGGAATAGGTACACACAAGACCCATAATATTTCTACTGCTCCCAGGAAGGTGCCACACCTGAAGAAACACGTGCTTTCAGATGCCGGGTCCTCAGAATGTAATTATCACTCGAGAAGGGACGTGAGGGACCACACAGGGGGGCGGACCACCTGTCCTCCTCTTACGGGCGCGCCCAGTTTGGCTCTAGTCACGTGACTCCTGCATTTTGTGGGGTTATCCCGACTTGGGAGCTGGCATTTTAAACGGAATATTGCTGTCATATTTTCTTCTTGAACGTAGTTTGCTAAAAGACTGTAATTTTCGAATAATGGCATGGAGGGAAGCCTGATTGTATAACTGCAAGTTACATCCATTTATTTTCAAAGAATGCACTCGATTTTAAATTTCAGCGATTTTATGCCACTCATAAACATAAATTCTGCCTTTCAGTATCATCCTCAATGTAAGAAAATACCACTTAATTCAAGAATAAACCCGATCTGACTACCTCAGCTGGTCTGAACTTTTCAACTTTTTCTTTCCAGAGGCCACAATCTCCTCTTTACTACGAATCACTCGTGAAAAACAGAAGACGTGAGAAGCACTGAAGTGGATTCTGAAGGACCAAAGTGAAAACTAGTGCAACAGCCTCGATGTCCCCAACATCAATTTCCTACTTCAGGGTCACGCATAACTTCTGTTTTCTGGCTTCTAAATGATTTTTTTTCTAAATTTGGACTTATCTTTTTTTCCTCCCTGAAATTAACAGCGACGGGCCTGGCAGTTAGCAGGTCACTGTCACATCCTGTAAGCTTGTTTTTTCCTCTTTAGAAACGTGATATACGTGTCGCATGCTGACAGCCAAATAAAATAATTACGTGAAGTCTCACCAGCCCAGGGTGATATTCCAATAAGCCTCGACCTCTTGACCTGCCGTGGCAGGCAGGTGACACAATGAAACATTTCAACCGATCCACGAATCGCTTTGAGTGGGGAGCAGCGAAGAGACTGCGGTTTGTGATGTTACTTTCTCAGGATTTTAAATACTAACCGGCCTCATAAACTGTGTGTAGGAAACGATATATTCTTCCCCTAGTAAGACAGCTTGGAAGTCAGTATAATTTCTTTATTTTCAAAAATCGAAAGTTTGAGTAGAGAATCAATTGTAGAAAAAAGCTGCAAATGTTTTCTCATTATGAATCATTATAAGGCAACACAAATTTAGGAACATTTCTGTCTGTAGAATGACACGTACCACTAATTGTGGGACGCTGTGCAGAGCCGTGTAAGTTTTACTGGGCACAATTATTTTGAGCATGCGTGTTAATTCATAAACTACATTGTAATTATCCTGTCAATGCTATAAGTTAATCATTGTTATCTCAGTTTTTCCAACGGTGGAACTCCTGTCCAGGTCAAGTTCGTAGCAAACACCCTAGGAACCACCGGTGAGCTAAGAGCAAGTCTCCACAGAGGAGGGAAGGTGCCGGGGGTGTCCAACCTTTTGGCATCTCTGTGCCGTAGTGGAAGAAGTGAGTTTTCTTGGGCCACACATTAAATACATAGCAACACGTAATTACAAAACTAAAAAATAACCCTCATACTGTTTTAAGTAAATTTACGATTTTGTGTTGGGTCCCATCACAGGCATCCTGGGACACCTGTGGCCCACGGGCTGTGGGTTGGACACCCTGGACCACTAGCGAGCTGCTGAAGATCCCTGGGTGGGGAACCCCAGGAGACCCAGCACGGATTGAGTCTGCAGTCCCTTCTGTACCCAGGCAGTATAGCCCCTCCACCGAGATTTGCTGAGAACCAATGATGTGTCAGCTACTGCACGAGGGCCCGGGGATACACGGACTGAGAAATATGGCTCCTGCCCGGGGGGGGGGGGGGGGGCACCCCTCAGCGCGTCCAGACCAGAGCTCACAAATAACCACAGCGATGAGGGGAAGCGCTGTCCGTGCAGGAAACTGCAGCCTCTCTGGAGGCGCAGAGAAGGTGAAAAAACTCATCTTCCAACAGGCGCTGTTTCTCAGGGCCTAGTCCTTTGGTTTTGTGCCTCTGTCCGTTACCCTTGAGCCCTTTCTTCACACATTTCCCACTCTAACTGAGTCCATCTTCTCCTTGTGCATCGATTGTATGAACGTCGCTCCTAGCCACAGCCCAGCACAGAACCACGCGCACTGCCCTTAAACACAATCCAGTGTGTGGAGTTGCCTCGTTGTCTGCCTGAGTTTGATTTTATTTCTTCATAAAATAATGTGAAAAAATCCAGCCAGATATCACTCCCATGTCCTTCTTTCAAATGCTCTGCTAGCCCTACTTCATTTAACGCAGAGGTAGTTCTTAATCAGAAACCTCCGATAAACGTATTTTTTAATTTGTTCATCAAACCCTAGCTGCACTGCAATGAGCAACCTCGTTCCTGCCCTCACGGGTACCGTGTGGGGTTCCTTTGGCAGATGCACACCAAGCAATGTTTCTGGGTCTTACAACACGAGTCTAATGACCTTGAACAACTCCTACCCGAGTCCTCTGCAGTGTGGCTGCAGGTATCAACCTAGTGCCCACTGCCGGCGAGAAACCTCGTCCTCTCTCCACATAATAACCCACTGTTCCGCACACCTTCTTCGAAAGAATGCTCCCTTCCCCCACTCATGTACATGTCCAGACTGGATTAACACTGGGCTGAATAAGAGAACCAGGGGAAAACTGGGCCCCCAATCAAAAACCATTCACAAGGAAATGCCAGAAAGTTTCCTGAATGCCAAGAGACCACATGTGTTCTAACACTTAAAATTATCCATGAAAAACCATTCAAAGAAGCTTTTATTTAAAGGGAACATGCAGTGGCTTGTAGTACCTTCACAAAGCTCTCATCACCACAATCAATTTAAGAGCAATTTCATCACCCTTAGAAGAAACCAGGTCCCTTTCAGTGGTCCTTCTTCCTGTTTCTCTCCACCCATCCACTTTTATTGTCCATAGACTTGTCTATTCTAGGCATTCCATATTAATGAAATTATATAACCTGTGACCCTTCGGAACTGGCTGTTTTTCACTTAGTGCAATGCCTTGCAGTTCGTCCGCATCATAGCATGCACCAGCACTGCAACCTTCGTGCTGTGTGTGTGTGTGTGCTTAAAGGAGAAGGTATTATTGTTTATGTTGTCAAATAATGTCACGCAGAGTGTCCCCAAACCCCTACGGTATATACCTTAATGTTGTAAAGACATTTTAAACACCAAAACAAAGGAAGGACATAATTTTTAATAGGGGATCCCGTACAGTGAATAATTTTAGCTTTAGAAAAAAACAGCATTCCTTTCTTACTGTGGGACATTAAAAAATTCTAGTGACTTCTGTTTGAGACCTCCCCCACAAAGGGCAGGGCCCAACAAGGGGCATTTTTGCTGACTTTGAAGCAGGTGGCACGGGAAACCCCGTCCGTGGCTCTTCACAAACCTCCGGGCTCCCCTGGCCTCATCTCTGAGAGTTGGACTAGACTCATTTATTCCTGCATTTAAAAAAATGCTACTAAGCCCTGGCTGGCATAGCTCAGTGGATTGAGTGCGGGATGCAAACCAAAGCGTCACAGGTTCGATTCCCAGTCAGGACACATGCCTGGGTTGCAGGCCACGGCCCCCAGCAACCACACATTGATGTTTCTCTCTCTCTTTCTCCCTCCCTTCCTTCTCTAAAAATAAATAAATAAAATCTTTTAAAAAATGCTACTAAACACTAATGAGTAATGTTAGAAAAATGAAAAGAAATACAAACATGTTTGATTCTATGTTAATGGAAAATGCTGGAGAGAATCCTGCATGACAAGCCAATGACCAGTTTAATTTCCCACCAGTATATGTTTCATACATGATCAGTGCCTCTAAAATTTTTTTGCTTGAAGGAGTAAATGATTTTCTTAGTGTTGTCCTAGCTGGTTAATAAAAGTATGCTAGTATATTAATACTTTTATGTGAATAAATTGTTTTTCAAATCAATATACAACATTCTCAAGATCTATCCATGCCAAAAAAATAAAAACAATGTATCATCCTTGGTGTCATAGCAAAAGAATCTTATTTTTCTGGATGTATAATGTAACACATATTTTAAATGTAATATTCACTAATGTGTGCAAAATACTATTCAATGAAAATCTGATATAGATTTTGCTTGATAGGAATCGAGTATGACACTTAATGGAAATAATATTTAAACAAGTTTTTAAGGGAAGGCATCCAAGTTCAAGAGTGGGCTAAATTTTGTAATAAACACCCCATTCAGAGAGGAATAGCTGTGAATTGCACCGTCCCTTGGTCCTGCGGGAGACTGACGTGTGGGCACTGGCAAGGAAGAGATTCATATCTTCCCAGGCTAGCGCAAATTACAGAATCGGGTTTTTCAAAGGACATGTTAGAGCCTAGCTAATATGATCTGCCCTCAGATTTTGACCTTTCGTGGTGGAGACTTGCATCCCGGCAAGCCAGCATGGAGAGTGCTCGTCACTCCTCTGGGGTCCCAGGCGACCTGGGAGGGAGAGGAGCCTCGGGAGGACCCTGCCTGGAAAACGTGCCCCCTCAGTGACTGCCATAGAAACAAAACAAAACCTTTTGTTTGTTTGTTTGTTTGTTTTCTATGGTCAGTCAAGAAAAAAAGTATATCGACTTACAAGTAGAAACAAAAAGCATTACTGGAATTTCAATGTTAAGAATGACTTCATCAGGGCTTTTCATTGGTCCCAAAGCCCTTAATCTGAAAACACCAGGAGGCACGTTCACCGAAGGGAAGGTCCCATCCGCACCCTGCAGCCCAGGGCCAAGGTCATCTCCTTCTGAGCCCTGGAGGCGGGAGAGCAGGAATCCACAACCAACCACTGAGCGGCTGCAGGAAGTCAGATCAGGGCCAGCAGCGCTGTTTTTAAGACTGATGTGAACACGGAAAGGACACATGGTGAGAAAGAACAAGCTGCCTAATTCTTACCTAAGAAGCAAATCAGAAGCCCACTTATCCATAGCACCCATCAAGGGGAGTTCTAAGAGGGATCAAAATCCTCTCCCTTACTCAGCAAAATCTGTTGAAGATCACAGCTTCTCTGGGGGGGGTCTCGTCATGTCCTTCAACCATCAATCCAAGATGCAAAGGACTGTGTTGTCTTTGATCTGATGCCCCTTGCACCCCCACGAAACCTGATGGCCCATCTCAGTTCTCCACTGGCATGGGCTGCCTGTGTCTGGGCCATGCTCGGCTAGCAGGGTCAGCAGACACATGGTCCCGTGTTTGTGCCTCTCCCCGGTGAGGGACTCACTTCTCTAACAGGAGACGTGATCGAACGGATCAGTGCTGGGGGCGAGAGTGGAAAGAAAGGGTAGAAGCTGGCTGTCAGGGACAATGGGGTGGGGGAAGTAGGCTGTTGTTCAGTGGGTACTGAGTTTTAGTACCGCTCCCACTGACGCACTTGGGATTGCCTACAATCGGAAGGATTCTCCCCCAAATTTTTGCTTTCATACTCCCTATGAATATTCCCTAATCAAACCCTGGTCAGACTCAAGATGTCAAAGAACGTGTGATGGCGTGGACATGGGTCTGGGCCTGGATTTCTGATGAGTGAACTGATCCTTTCAGATGGTGATAACAATGATGTGTGTGTGTGTGTGAGTGTGTGTCAAGTTATTAGTCAAGGAAACAACAAACAAAGATGGACTCATTCTATCAGGAAACAATGAATGAGAAGTGTTCCAGAATCATTTTTACTCTGGAATGTATGGAAACGATATGCTCATCTTACATGCTCAATAGAAATCTCTATAGAAATCTCTCAGTTTCAAAAATAATAATTTCTATGTTTTTTGTCATTTTCCTTTATCCTTTTAAGTCCCCTTCTCTGGCAGTGTCAAATAGGAAGCCAACGACTGCATGCTAGAAAACACGCATACTTTGGGAGGAGGACCCAAGTACGTTATCTACTTGACGAGCAATATACAGAAATGGAATCTAAGAAGCTACTCTTCTTTATTAAATTGAAATAGAAATGCTACATAAAAGATATCAGAGTAATATTTCACATGCATTTCTTTTTTCTATCAGTTCCCAGCAGCCAACTTGGTCTGGTAGATGAACTTGAACAGTTGAGATGCGAACATTCGTAAGATTCCTCCCAAGGTCATTTTTGCCTTTAAAACGTATGAAAGCTCCCCAAAAATGATACTTCTGCATTACAATGGTCGAATAAGCTCAAGGTCAAAGAACAGCATTTCTTCATTTTTTGTAACAGGATTCTAAACCTTATAAGAATTAAAATGCTGAAAAGGGATAAAATCTCTGAAAGATGAGTGCGCCACAAAGAGAAGTCACAATCATTCACTCGCCAGCATGTTTATCTTCAAAATGCCTCCAGATATTGTTACAGAATTGAAATTTGGAACAGAAGGAAGTGCTTGGGACTTAGAAATGTCATAATAGATTGGAAGACCTCGGACATATAGCGAGGGTTAGAAAAATTTCTGTCCTTTCCTTTTCACTTGGTTCTGAAATCCTGGGGAAATCGATTATAAGTTTAGCTATAACAAGTGCTTCTTTCTTACTGGATTTTTTAAAAAGTGAGAATGAATGTTTATTCTAATTTACTTCACCACAAAGAAAATAAAGATTAGCACAAAATATCCATTAAAAATGGATGTCTTTGATATTCTAAGGCCATAGGAAAGAAATATCAGAAATCATATTATGTTCAGTTATCATCTATTTCCTGGTATAAGTATAATAGTTAATTTTAATAATTTTAGTTATTTTAATAGTTACAGTTAATTTACCTATAATTTTATAGGTAAATATCTCTGTCCATTAATAACAGTTTTCATTGTTAAAATGATATAGTTTTCTGATTGTATAAGGTTATCCTGTGGTTTTTAGCTCTTCATGCACAGTGGATGCGGACTAAAGGAAACATTTTTAATGACGTGTGTCTCTAATCCCTCAGTCCTTCCGCCTCCCGACCGCAATGCGTTTACTGGAATTCCTGCCTTCAGGCCGGCTTGCCCAGCGGCCCGCAGCAACATACCTCCAGCTCCTCAGAAACCCTGCTAAGAGCGAGTGTGACCTTCAGTTCTGCGTAACAGCACTATCAGCCTCTGAGAGGAGAGAGAAAAGTCCGCTCCTCCAATGACATTTTTGTGAATTAAAAAGCAAAGTTGAAATGAAGTGAAAACATTGTGAGCAAAATTAAAGGTTATCATAAGTTGCTATGATTTTCCATCCTTTGACAGGTGATTACAAATATATATATATACATATATATATGTATATATATATATGTGTGTGTGTGTGTGTGTGTGTGTGTGTGTATATATATGTACATACCCAGGCAAGGTCCTGGTGTTGACAGATCATTTTCCAGGGTCGATCTGTCCATCTATCAGTTGTCTGTCTATCTGTGATCTATCTGGTGGCTATTCTGAGTTACGAAGTGGTAAGTTTCCCCTTACTTATCTTCGTGGTGAGCATTAAGCACAGAGCTGAAGGAGCAGAAGAACGGAATTGTGGGCTTTTACACGTGACAAGGGGCACTGGCAACCCTCGAGGTCTTCATCTCCTTCCGCACGCTCTGTGGAGACACCGGTCCTTCCGCAGCTCTTAAACTCAGTCAAGGTCAGAGACCACACGAGACCCACACTTTCTCCTCCACTTTAACTGTGCCGATTCCCCTTCATGCATTCACAGTAGAAATTTTAAAACCCTATTTTAGTAAACTTGTTTTTTCTTACGTGATTCACTTAGTTCATCTAACTTACTTTACCAAGGGTTTGTAAATCAGTGTCTACCTACATGCGTGTATAAAAATATCTAATAAATCCTCCAGACTTTGGAAAGCATTGTTCTTGGTACCCAAATGTTAGAATTTAAGTAAATTTCATTAATAACATAAATCTTTTGATCTCAGATACCACTCCTCTATATATTTCATGTATTTCATCCAGTAAATCAAGCAGGACAATTAAATATTAAGTCCATGGACTTGCCTATCATAAATATAAGGCCTTATATTAATCCCTCAGTTTTTTATTAGTGTCTAGTATGTCCAAGGTATCAACCTTTTCGTGGTTATAGTCAGATAATAAACTACAATTATATAAGCCCCCTCCACATTCATTTAAACTATGTAAGAGGATTCTGTGTAACTATTTAATGAACATAGATACTATGACGGATGTGTAGAGTGTAGCTTTTTCTCTTACCATGAATTAATTTAAAATTTTGGAGAAAAACAAGATTTATACGAAATTATTACAGCACAAAAATGACACTGCATAGCTCGATGCTAAGTGGTATTCCACAAACTAGAAGTAAAATCAATATGAGTATAAACTTCACTGTTTAACAATCCCTCTGAATCATTCTGACTAATTTAATAGTATCTAATTATTTTGAGTAGGCACCACTTTTTCATTTCCTTGTATTGCACTGCCCCACAGCATTATTCCAACAACAGCTCGCCTCGATACAATTAGAACTTTCTTCAAGGCACAGTGATCTTCATGTTAACGCAGCTTGGAATTTCAAGGTCAAACCCGATAGAGCAAAGTGTTGTCATAAATATTTCTGACATTTACTCATTATGCTTTCTTTAAAAGCAAGTTAATATTTCAAAAATAAATTAATAGTAACATCATTCCTCAGCTCAATTATAAAATATGCTAATGTATCAGACATTCTTAATGCATCAGGGTTGGCTAGGGACTACCGTAGCCAAGTAAAAAAGAATTTTAGAAAGCAGTATTCCGTGGTGAATAATTTCACCATATGGTCATTTGGCTTTGATTTAACTCAGCGATGGATGTTAGGAATTTTATGGTGTAACTGGAATAGATAAACTACTTCTACAAGGATATTCTACAGAAAAAGGATATGTAAATAGTATAATAAAATATGCATTTATTATTTTTTTCTAAAATTTGCCATGTCTTTTCAAATTCTCCAAGGAAACATATTCTTTTGGTGTATGAGAAATGACCTATCCAATTCAGGCTGCACCCAAGATTACTGACACTGTTAATATGCAGAAGTGACGTTTTGGGGGAACTTTGGTCGATCAGAAGCTATCAGGAAAGTTCTCACCATTAAACTTCATGCCCAGAGAGACGTCAGGGAGAGACAGGGGGAGGCGGGGAGGGGGAGAGGACGAAGGAGAGAGGTGCTGCCGTCTGAAACCGCCCTGCACTGGTGAAATAAAGTCTCCAGGTTCTCTCTGCAGGCACAGGTACCAGAATATCCACCGATAAGCATTTCATCTATGCGTCAACAATCTTTAAGAGCCAACAATCCCATCTTTCACGAGATAAGAGCTATGTCCACAAAGCAGTATTCCCATGGCCCGGCTGCTCATATTAAGTCAAGGTACTCACTGTTAGGTGTGTGAAGAGAATCTTGAACTTGCCCTGTGCACACCTGAAAAAAAAAACAGTCATAATTAGGGCGAAGGTTGATGAAGTTCCATGAGTTGGGCTTTGAGAAACTTTCAGCTGAAATGGCTCCTGGATTTCATTAACTTTCTGGGTTTAGTGTATAGCAAAGTTTAACAGCGTGCCTCTCTGTACGGGATATATCGCTGCTTTGGGCATCTGCATCTTTGTTAGAAAGTAAGAATAGCAATTCCTGTGTTACCTTCTTCAGAATTTTATGTTGAGGGGTGACAGTAATTGAAAATACTGCTGCAAATACAAAGTTTTATTTTTTCCTGCTATTTTTGTATCCAACTGTACAATTTGTCACCCAATCTGTTAAGGCCTGCGGGAGAGAGTATGCAGTAATAAATTGAAGCGAAGAAAATAAATAAAAGAGATACAAAGATGGAATGACCATTTAGAGAGAACATGAAGTGCATTTTTAACCTGACACTTACAAATGAATAGCAATGGCACGAAGGAAAACTCACTGCAGGCCCTGCCAGCTGTGGTCGGAGAAAGCCAGGGAGAGAGGCGCTTCCTGTGTGCCGTGACCTGGCCCAGAATTCTGGGCAAGTGTCATGAGGAGTGTGCAAATGCTGGGATGTGATTGAAAAATGAAACCATCACACGCCAGCTTCTAAAAACAGCCATCAGAAGTCTATATTGAATTGCAGCAATGCGATCCTCCATTATCCTTTAAATGGCATTGTCCGTGGACTCGGCTGAGCCAATCCACAAGGATCAATATTAATTTTAGGTAAAATAGTTTGTTTACTCTTCATAGAAACTATTCCAAAACCACGACACACTAGCCCTCTTGGCCCCCCTTAAGTTCATTTCACATTACATCTGCCTGCTGGTGTTCATTTTCGCCGTGCTCGCTGTCACACTGGTGTCCCTCCCCTAACTGTCACCAATGTCACACCATTCACAAGGTGACATTTCAAGAGCAGCTTCATCACGGAAATCAGCATGGCCCTTCTCGCTGCTGACCAGCACGCTAGCACCTGCCATTCTGATGCCTTGGTTGCAATGGAGAACTTCATGCTCGGATTAGGCTTGAGTGCACCGCACGCAGAATTCAGTAAGAAGGGGAGTGAGTGAGAGCTGCTTCATTGGAGAGAAAAAACTAAACACGTACTTGTGGGACTCTCTTTGTATGCTCGTGTTCCTCATTCTATCTCTTATTTACACAGCATCTGCGTTGTCTTTGTTTTCATACTACGTAATGTTTCATGTAATTCTGCTATTCATCCTTCCAGGCAATTAGTATTGAGATGGTTAGAAGGGAGAAACAACAGCGATTTATTAGCATTACCTCCCAGAAACAGGATGGTCGCCGTATTGGTGAGGCTCCTCTGCTATTTCCAGGGCAATGGTTTTTGTCATGATTGTTACTTTGGTCTACCAGGGTGTCCAAACTTGTGGCATCTCTGCGCCACACTGGAAGAAGAGTTGTCTTGGGCCACACATTAAATACATTGCAACATGTAATCACACACAAAAAAATCCCATGTTTTAGGTAAATTTACGATTTTGTGTTGGGCTGCATTCATAGCCCCCTGGGCTGCATGCAGGGGTTGGACACCCCTGAGCTGTATTTTGGTTTAATCCTGACTTTCTAAATTCTGAATTCACGATCCTGACCAAGCTGCTTAACTCCTTAAACAAGTTTTCATAAAGAGAAGCTAACAGTGTAGTTCTTGAGGATTTATGTCATATTATTTACCCATTCATTCGTTTCTATATTTCTTCCTGCTATATATGCTTGTTTAACTTTATATTCCTATGCACCTAGCCCAGAACATAGTAATAATAAATATTTGAAAGATGGCCTAAATATGAAGCAGCATTTATGCAAAGAGAGAGAGAGAGAGAGAGAGAGAGAGAGAGAGAGAGAGAGAGAGAGAGAGATTATCCAGTGTTTTGAAAGCCATGGTTTCATGCCTCTGGTTCAGTTCCTTCATTGTCTAATATAGGATGATGAACTCAATCCTGGCTGGAAGAGGGACATGATTATTACCTTATTTGAAAAATCAGAGTGAATAGGAAAGCTCTAGCGGTGGCGATGGAGAGTAACTAGGTTACCTCCCAACACCCCAGAGCTGAGATGCACAGCACGTGAAAGGAGGGAGTTTCCCTTGGAAGAACCTGAGTTCTAAGCTAGGCTGCACCCGTGCAAGGAATTCCCAGAGATTCAAGCTGTGTCTAGAATGTCAGAGGACAACGTGAAGGAGAGGAGAGGTTAGGCACGTGGGATTGCATTAGATTAACCACTAAAGATGCTCACAAGTTCCAGGTGATAATGGACAACCCCTCTTCTTATATTTTAGGTTGCCCCCCAAATAAAAAAGCCATGAGCCAAGCCAGGATTTGTCTCTATCATCTCTTAAAGAAGGGCATCATCTCAAATATATACCTAAATAAGCATGTCAGAGAATGTTAACTATTTATAAAATATCCATTCTCTTGTCTCTCAAATTAATAGGAAAGGATAGGCAGACTATATTTCCCAGCGCCCTTTGGGGTCCTATGTGGCCATGTAGTCACATTCTGACCAATGTAACAGAATTAGAGACATATAAAAAATCAGGATACATTTAGCAGGAAATGCTAAATGATGAATGAACTTGGCTGTTGCACAACGATGTCCAGTCTGCCACAACACAAGAGCTAAAGCACTGTTTGGTCCCACGGCTGAGTCCAGGTGATGCGGTCAAACATGAGATCGGGGTTCTCCAGAATCACAGGCAGAAGGAGCTGTAGATTCTGATGGGTTTATGCTCTTGAGGTATATTGAAATGGAACCATGTTAAAAAGCATTCTTACAGATTTTATTCATGAACAAAAGCAAAAACTGCAAGAAAATAAGATCCAGCAATTCATTGAAAGGATATAAGCTACAAAGGACAAGTGGAAATTATTTAGGAATATAAAGATATTGTATTGAAAAAATTACTATGTAAACAATAGAACCGATAATGAGAAATAAAAAAGTGTGTTGTAAACTCTGTAGAGTTAATAGACAACTTATGAATGATATATGCCAACATGTTAACTCCATGATGGAAAGAGACGTCCTGATAGTGTAACTTACTTGCTCAGTAACCCCTGGAAATATGCAGGGGGTGAGGATCAGCTATAATACTCGAAATTCAGAGCAATATTCACCTTATTCTATACAAAGCTCCTTTTACTAAGAAAGTTGCTATATTCTTTTCATCTTACCACACCTGCCTCAGGTACCCATCCCTCTGTGAAACAGTGTGTTTTCATTGTCCTTGTAGGCCTTTTACATAGCCACTTAAATCACAGGAAGCTAAAAAGGTCTTTTATATTTTATTATGTTAATGTATTAATTAATTGGTGCATCTGCAACTATTTTTGACAGTGCTTCCATGTAAACAGAAAAAAAAAACAAATGGAAGACAAATGGTTAAAATATAGAACTTCTGAAATATGTTTTGACCATATATAAATCATTTCGTAAAATCATTTTTTAACTCATCTAAAAATGCATCATGGAAGAAAATATTTGGATTCATCAAAAAGGATACAATCCACATGGGGGAAAAAAGAAAAAGAAACTAACTACATAAATAAAAGTATAATTTATAGTTATACATTTTACATTCCAGATTCAAGAGATAACTCAAATAACCAATTATCATTATAAAGCATAAAATAAAAATTGAAAAATAATTAATCCTTTTGAAAATCCATCAAGTTATTATAAGGCTTCCCTTAAACTGAAATATTTATATATACTTTTGATTATAGTATTAGAGAAAATGTTATATGACTTTGCATTTAATTAGTCTCTGGGGGATAGTGTAGGCTTAAAATAATTAGTGAGGATATAAAGTTCCAAAAAATGAAAGTGATTTGTGCCCTCATGTAAATATACTCAAAATTACACTAATTGGAATTGTTTAAAAACTCCTAAAATTCTTTCCCAGTAGAGAACTTATAAATGAATTGTATAAAATATAAATGTAATATTAAATTTTTGACCGTGTATTTTTTGCTACAGAATACTTTCAAAAGTTACTTTCAGTTTGAAAATATTTTTCCATGAGTTTATATTTTAGGCTTTTCAAAGACTCCATAAAACTGCTCTATGTTGAGTATGTTGAGAATGATGTGGACAGAAATCAACTTTATTTTTTAAGATTTCACTTGGCGTTATGATTGTATAGCTTCTAGGTAAGCGAAGCAATGAGCATGAAAGAAGTTAGGTATGGTCAGAATAAACTGAATCGAAACAGTGAAACAAAGAAAGAAGGAAGGAAGGAAGCAAGGGGGAGAAGGAAGAAAGGAAAGGAAAGGAAAAGGAAAAAGAAAAAAATGAAATTGTCATGTGAGACCACATTTTGCATGCTTATTTGATGAATGTGGTAGAAAGAACTTAACTTCGCTCTTCTTTCCAAGAGTAAGTAGCTCTAGACTCAACCATAGGTCTAAGGCTGACTTCGTAATGAGATTTCACGAGTGAGCAAGAGCACATGACTGAACAGAGAGTTCTATTACAATGTACTGTAAAATGATGAACTGTTCATTTAACAGAGTTTTGCATGAAAGTCTAGCCTTTTTTCTGCAAGACTTTTTTTTTTTTAGGAAGAATGATTGGAAGCCATTACAGAGGATCAGAGCTAACACCCTCCAGATGCGAGATTTCTGTATTCCCAATCGTTCTTATTACCGACATATGGGCTCGGGTAATAGGCTTGGTTTCAACAGCAACAGAAAATACCAGCAGTTTCACAAGTTAACAAATTCATCAAGGAGACAAAAACATTGCAGAATTATCCGCAGGAGTCAAGTGTATTAAATTGTATGTGGTCACCACACATGCTTTTATCATAACAAAGTAATGAAGAAAACCATCTCCCTGAAATCAAGCACTTCACACTTAATTAACCGATACCAGAAGATTCACCCACGCGCGCTCAGGGGACAGATTTTTGGAAGTGGCCCCTGCCGTTTATGGTGCTCATCTTTGCATGCAGAAATGATTTTCTTGACAAGTAAAATAAGTAGTTAGGTCCCTTTTAATAAAACTGAAATCCCACATTGCTTAGTCAGAGGCATAATTATCTTCCAAAATATGGAGCCTTGGAACAAACAAAATACAGCTAAGGAAAGATTCTAATAAGGAAAGATTTACAGTTTCATATGATTAATTTGCATATTATAAAAAACAATCCGAAACTGAAAAGCCTTTCTAAGACACTGAGTTTGTCTTTACCAGAGAACATGTATTTTTTCCCAGTTTTTTCAACAATGATGATTTGAGGTCATTTAATTTATTTTTGCCTGTTTCTGAAAGGAAAAGGCAGGCAGCAGATAATGAATTTTACTTATATTAAACGAACATAAAATAACTCCTCTTATTGTGATTTTGGCAATGACAATAATAAAGATGACTGTTACAACTGAGGGACAGCTTCTCTCAATTTGCATAGAGGGAAGAATTTGTCTTGCTCATATGAACGCTATGTGTCTTAGTCCCTAAGTTTGAGCTGCAGGCGGTCAGGGAGGCTGCAGAGGGGCGGGAAATGCACGGTCCTGGGGGAAATCATAATACTGTAATACCTGGATGCATCATAGAAACACACATAAGGTGGTGCGAGACGGACCTGAGTACAAGCAAAATTCTGGAATTACATGTTCCAAGTTTGATGTGGATTTGTGGAGAAAATATGGGGAAAGGAGGACCTCGAAGAGTTTCACATGCAGAATCAACACAATAAGCAGGAGATGTTTATCCTGCATTGGTAAAGAACTTACATCTCAAAAACAAAAAGACAAATCACCCCATTAAAATATGGCCAAAGGACATAAATAGATATTTCTTCAAATCTTACATATCTATGGCCAACAGGCACATGAAAAGGTGGCCAACATCATTAGTCATTGGGAAAATGCAAAATCAAAACTACAATGAGTGCAAGGTCACACTCGATAGGGTGGCTATAATTTGTTCAAAGTGTTGGCAACGATTGGAAGACATTGGAATTCTTGAACATTGTTAGTTGAGATGTAAAATGTTTCAGCTGCTGTGGAAAGCAACTGAGTGGTTTGTCAAAAAGTTAAATGTAGAGTTTCCATATGACCCTGCAATTCTTTCCGAATATATATATATATATATATATATATATATATATATACCCAGAGTGAAAACAGATACTCAAATACTTGTTTATGGATGTTCAGAATGGCACTATCCATATTAGCCAAATGGATGCCCATCCACAAATGACTGGATAAACAGTTCATGCTATATACACACAATGGCATATTACTTAGCCATGAAGAGGAATGAAGTACGGACTCATGCTACAACATGGGTCAATCTTGAAAACATGTGAGGGAGAGAAGCCAGTCATAAAAGGCCACATACTGTATGATTCCATTTATCTGAAACATTCCAAATAAACGATCCCTAGAGACAAAACACAGATGGCTGGTTGTCAGGGGCTGAGGAGAGAGTGGATAAAGAAAAGGTTTCAGGCTCCAGTCTGGAGACCCGAGAAATGATTTTTGGGAACAATGTGGTTGTTTGAAAGCTGAGATTCAGAAGTATAATATTTGTATATGATCATATGAAATGATTCCAAAACACATAGATCTCTCAGTTTACATGGTATTCCAAACCTTCACTGTTTTCTTCACCTTAAAACAAAACCACCCCCAACATTTCGGCAGTTGTAATTAATGCCAAATATTATGTAGCAAATCACTCTGCCCGCCGATTTCCTGCCCACCTGCTGATTGCCCTGTGATCCGTCTCGCTGCCTCATCAACCTGATGAGTGGCGGTACCCTGCAGGCTCCCTGCCCACCTGTTCATCATTTACTTCCAGCCTGTCATACTTGACTCTTACGTGAAATTAAAGGGAAAAGACTGTGAAAATGATCTCCTTCCAAGGCTGAGTTACCAGAATGCAGATGCTTTTGCTACTTCTTCCTAATTCACTCTATATCCCCGGCCCCTATATTTTAAAAGGTCCCTCTTCTCTCTAGTATTAAAAATGTCATTGTTCTTAGGACTGTCCTTCAAGGTGTGCTGCAAGACTGTATTCTCCAGAATGCCACCTTCCTCCTCTCTGCAAAAGCTTCTGGGACCAAGAGCAAGAAAACTGCGGCAGGTGTGCTGAGGGCCAATTAAAAAGCAAATCTGCACTAACTGATGGGTAATCTTCAGTAAAATGACTAGTGACAAGACCAGATGCCTGGGGAAAATTGACATTGACCAGGCCCGTTTGCTGCGGGCAGAGCTGTGATTCATCTGCGTCGTGCAGCTGCTGGAAAGGTAAACGGCTTGCACTCCCATTTTGTGCTTTTATGGGTTTGTTTTGTTGCAGCAGTCTTTGGATTTCTTTTGTTTTTTTGTTTTCCACCCAACCTTGTCATAGGTCAGATGTTACCATATTCAAACGGCCTTTCCATCTCCCTACATTTCCCAGAGAACCGGATTTGCAAATAGATTTAGTGTTACATTTGAGTTAATCACATTCTGCATCACTAAACAGCTTGAATATATTTAATGGATGCAAATTTACCTAAAAGGTGGACGATTCAAATGAGGAAAGCATCAGTGTTTGCCCTGTCTTTCTCCTATGGTTCGACCCCAGCACGAGTTCCTGTTCCATCTGAAGATCAGACCTTCATCATTCACACTGACCTTGACCCTAAGACAGCCTGCCACAGAACAGGCAGGCCGCAGCACTTGTTCAGCGCTGACTGAAGGGGTGTTGGCTTATTTACGATTAGGGTAGGTCCAAACCCCAATCATTCAAAGTTTTAATCATTGTCATCGTATTAAGTATGTTCTGTGCTTCGGTAACTTTTCAGACCAGTGGCTGATTCAAGGTGCCTGAAGTTACATAAAAGCCACATTGTGAATATATCAAACATTTATTCATTTTATAATGAATAAATTCTGCTATGGAGTAAAACCGACATATTACATAGTTGTTGTTTTTTTTCTTTTGCAAATAAAGCAAGAGACTAAAGATATGTCACATTTTGGATAATAAATAAAAAAAAACCCTGGCAGCATAAGAAATATCTTCCCCAGACTTTCAGGAGTGCATTGATTGAACAGTGATATAGATAGATATAGAGATAGATAGATAGATAGATAGATAGACATAGATATACAGATATAGTTGTTTCATTAAAATGCCTCACTAAAGAGCCAACTAAATATACCTTAAATCAATCCAATTTTTCTCATCCAAACCATGTCCCCGTCAAGTCCAAGTTCCCTTCAATGACCACCTAGCCCATTGACCCTCAAACTGTAGGAAGAAGCATCAGAATCACTCTGACACCTTGTCAAAACGAAGTCCCGTTTCTCATTTTAACCAGCTCCCGTTGCTGATTCACTTTACTGCAGTGTGAGCTCACCTACCGCCGTCTGAGTTGCAAAGTCATAGCCCATTTCCCCTTCCCCCCCGCCCACTTCTTGCAGTTCACATATAAGTATCTGCTAGGAGTGTTTCTGTTGTTTTGTTTCATATAAATCCACCTCAAGCACCACCCATTTGAAACTTCATCCTGTCATGCTTACCTGTCTCATCAGCCCCTCCTCCCCCACTCACTGTTCAGCAGTGCACCTGGTACGCCCTCATCCGGACCTCCCTCCTTCCCGCCTCTGTCAATAACCATTTCCTTGCCCTTCAAGTTTCAGCTTCAATTTTACCCACTTGGACAGG
This sequence comes from Phyllostomus discolor, assembly GCF_004126475.2. Lineage (NCBI taxonomy): Eukaryota > Metazoa > Chordata > Mammalia > Chiroptera > Phyllostomidae > Phyllostomus > Phyllostomus discolor. The sequence goes on along the minus strand of NC_040917.2, from coordinate 21,211,747 downwards.
ATTTCCCAGACCACCTTCACGTAAGTAGCTTCTGCTCTCTGTTCTTCTATGCGTATCTCATGAACATAATAAAATATACATTTTGTCATTGTATATCTGCTTATTTACTTGATTACTGACAGTAGCCCCAGTAAAATGATAATTTCCATAAGAATAGGAACAGGGCCCTGGCTGGTGTAGCTCAGTGGATTGAGTGCGGGCCGCGAACCAAAGTGTTGCAGGTTCGATTCCCAGTCAGGGCACATGCCTGGGTTGCAGGCCACGACCCCCAGCAACTGTACATTGATATTTTTCTCTCTCTTTCTCCCCCCCGTCCCTCTTTAAAAATAAATAAATAAAATCTAAAAAAAATTGTTTAAAAGAATAGGAACAGGGTCTATTTTACAGACCAGTTTATACTCAGGGTTACACAATACCTAGCACAGGAGAGCATTTAGTAATATTTTTTAAACAGATATTTATGTTTCTGTTCCGGTTTTCTAAGTTTTCTTTAACACTGTGTCCATGAATACAAACACACACTTGCTAACATTGTTTTATTTTTACTTTTCCCTTTTAGATTTGAATATTTTCAAAACACTTTGATGCTATTTTCTTGGTGTTCAATCCTATTTGAAGTCATGAATTCCATCCAATGTATTAAAGAGATATCATAATTTCAAGATACAACTAAATTTCATAAGGAAGATTAGGTACACCCAGCTCCTCCAACTGACAACGAACAATTTTGCTTGCAAACCAACTACAGTCAATTGCTACTCTCTGAATGGCCACCAAGCACCCCTTCATGATGTGGGGTGTATGGAATGTGACTGCTGTTAGCCAGAAAAGGCTTGTTACCTACTGGGATCCGTGCATCTGAATGGTGTTTTATAATGAATGGCTAACCTCTATTGAGAGCTCACTATATTCCTTCTTATTATTCCCGAACATCAAGTGCATCAATGTTACTGTGATCAGATTACGCCTCAGGCCTATCCTGCCCAGCCCCCGCCAGCCCAGTGCCCAATGCACTCATTACACCCAATGACTTTCTTAACCAATACACTCATTAACTTTTACTTTTAATAGATGCATTTCTTCCTTTTTTCATATGTCTTTCTCTTCTGCTCTACTTTCCCCTCCATTGCTTTCCCCCCTCCCTCCTCTCCTCTTCTACTTTCTGTAAGACAATAAAACAATATGCTCTGGGAACTTTTTCTAGGTGGTTGCCGTAAACAGTTTCAGAATTAGGGATAACAAGTTTTAAGCCAGTTTCTAACTCAAATGTTGAGACACAGCCAAGGTAGCCATGGGTCCGTGTTTCTTGGGAACTCAACAGCCTTGCTGGAAAACATAAGAGTGAAACGTCTGCATTCGGGGATAGAGTAGGACTATAGTTTGTTTTCACCATGATGGAAAGAAAATAAAAATATGTATGAAATATCGCCAACAATTTAGTTACAGGTTTTAAGTTTTGGGCCTTCTTGACATGAAATTCCTCCAGAAATCACTCGTTTGTACACTTCAAAATCAGGCCAGTGAAAGACACGAAATTCTCCCTGGCGTCTCCCCAGCACAAACTTCTGAGTTCCTAACTCCGTTGATAGAAGGTGAAAATCAATTGCTTTTCTTTCTTTAAAATCAAAGCAATCTTCAGCCTGCAACACTCCCATTATGTTCCTTGAAAATCCCCCAGCCCCCTGTGGCCCCCAGGACTATGGACTCTCTGGCTTAGGGAGCAAGAGCTATTAATTGAGAATGATCAGAAAGTACTGGCAATTTGCTCCAGGAAGTCAGAGAACTTGGAACAAGCTAAAAAGGCTATTCTCCTCGGTATTGATCCTTATACGAAGCACAATCACAGGGCACCAGCAGTTTTCCCTTCTCTTGTCCAAAATCAGATGTAATTTACTGTTGACAAACAGTGGTGCAAGGTGCGTTTGATGTGAGGTCACTGCTCACCGCTCAGGACTTTGATCCTATATCAACCCCCCTAAAAATGTTCAGTTATTTTTACCTAAGTTTATACCGGCTACATAATTTTACCTATATCTTCATCGAACACCTGCATGGGGGTAAAAAATACAACCTCAGCCCAATCAGCAACCCAAACCCTAATATAACATAAATTGGGTGTCATTTAAAATCATGTCTAATATTTTGGAATATCTTCTACCCACATTATCCAAACTGCAGATACAATCCCATGACTAGGAGAAAAGAACTTACTGAAAATATTTCACCTGTGCCAGAATAATGCTATAATATTTCAAATAATGCATCATTACTGTGTCTCTATTAGCCTTGTTTTCACTGACCAAATATTAAAACAAAACCTAGACATTGTCAGGTTTTGGTCACTGAACAAATAGCCCCGATTCCGCAGTTTCACAGACAATATCGAAAGTCAGTGATTTAGTATCATGTGATCATGTTTTGCAAACTAATTTCTGCTTCCTTGTTCTGTCTCCCAGAGAACCACCCTCCAATGTCATCACCGTTCCAACCGGGACCAGCTGGCTCACAGGAATCACTGGGTGGTAGTCTCTCAAAATAGAAAGTCAGCTATTTTTCACCCTTTCCTATTTCTCTCTGCCCATTCCTCAGAGGCCCCCCCAACTTCCTGAGAGGCAAGCCCCTAAATCTACCTACAGCTAAAGTGTGAGATTTTGTTGTTGTTGTGTGGATGAAGAAGGTCAGCTTCAACCTTTTCATCCAAGTGCAGTCACGGACTTCAAAGTGAAAGCTGAAACTTCTGCAATCCCTTTTTCTGTTCTTACTTCTAAAACATTTTAGGAATGATCAGAACAAAAAAACAGCAACAAGCAAACATCACAGTCTTCTACTGCAATAAGACCCAAAGGGGAGGCTGTGGCTCCAGGGCACCCTAACAGGGCGGAACCCCAGCTCCCCTGCAGGTGAGCAGCCAGCACACGGCCTCGGGGAGGCAAGCTCAACACGCGTGCGTCTAATTGAGGTTGGAGAAGAGAAAAAACGTGGCAGTCAACACAACGTTTGGCTTGTTGTTTACTCCGGGAATATAAATACTGAGGGGCTTGGCAGAAGAAAACGAGTTCTCCATGGATGCAGAGAACTGCTGATCAGGATGGACAGGCTGGGTGAAGAGAGTGTGATGTCATGAAGCCGCAAGGGCGGCCCAGGGTGTCACGTGAAGCCAGGAGGCCAAAGGGCAGAACAAGTGGAAAGTGCCCATTGACACATGGGGACCGGGAAGTGTCGGAGGAGTTAAGGTACAAGGGAAACGGAGATAAGGAAGTGGAAAGCCTCACAGAGAGCTACTGGGAAGCAAAAGAAGGTAGGCTTTTCGGTAACTACAGGAATCTGTCTCTCTTTTTTAAATGTATCATGGAGAAGTATTTTTTAAAGATTTTATTTATTTAATTTTAGAGAGGGAAGGGAGGAAGAAAGAGAGAGAGAGAGAAACATCAATGTGCGGTTGCTGGGGGTCATGGCCTGCAAACCAGGCATGTGCCCTGACTGGGAATCGAACCTGCGACACTTTGGTTCACAGCCTGCACTCAATCCACTGAGCTACACCAGCCAGGGCTGAGAAGTATTTTTAAAATAAGCATAGAATAAAAACAGCAAAGACAGGAGCCGGAAGTACAGGAGTTGAAAATAATTTATGGATGAAATTCTGATCATAAGAATGGACTAGAGACAAAAATTGCTATCTGGCCCGAGCCAGTTTAATGACACATAACTCCGATCCTTTGGGAGGATAAAGGCGGTCCCAGAGATCTTCTAGTGGAATGAGGTTTACCTTTTCTTCCACAGCTTCATTACCCACTTCTCATAAAAACAAGTTATGGGCCAAATTCTACCATGAATCTATTAACCAATACGTATTACCTAGCAATTTCGAAACTCTTTATTTAACCTGTTTGGTAAGGTGGGTGAAGTCCCAGCTGTGTGCCTTTTCTGATGCACTAGCTACTATACTAGCCGGCATGTAAGGTTCACTCAAGAGGCAGTGATGGTATTCCAGAAAAAGTACCTGTTCGTCTTAGCAAATGAGAGCCCAGTAATGAAACTCAATTCAAGAAACTAGTATCAAATGCATTATGTGAGTGAGGTCGGTAAAATGTAGCATGGCAAGTAACTTAGAGAAACCGAGCCCAGATTATTGCAATGCATTATAAAAAAATATAAACACGGAGCAAGAAAAGTTTCTGTGTTTCTAGAGAGAAATCCAGTCTCCACAGTTCATGCATACCAGGAAAACGCGAAGAGATGGCACAGACAGAAGAGCAGAACGTGAAGACAGCAGAACACGGTGGCATCTGCGACAAGGACAGAATGTTTCGCGTGGCCGAGTTTCAATTTAAGCAAATGTGAAAGGAGTCCCTAGAGGCCAGATTCTTCTGCAGATGAGACTGCGACACGAGCATGAAATCAAAAAGAATGACAACCTCATTCTGGCCTGAGATTCGACCTGCCAAGACGAGATTTTTAATGTGGCAGAAACAGCGAGTAAGCAAATCAGGGTTTTGTGTCCTGCTAGGCAGGCCTTAATTGTTGAGTAAGTCTGCAGGCAGCTCGCCCATAATGTAGGTTGGCTGCTGTTCAATTCCTAATTATTTTCCTTATGATTTAGAAGAATTCAAGTGCTTCAGGTACTATTAACTTACACAATGCTTAGGATACGTGGATTCAACTGAACACCAATACAGACTCAGTGTCAAGGTAACACTGTGTTTTGATTAAAAGCATAGACTCCTGTCTATGCTTTTGAATCCTGGAACTGCCATTCATTAGTCACGTGACCAAAGACACTTTGCTTATTCTCTCTAGGCCTCCAATTCCTTGTTTAAACTCCAGTTAATCGTAATTTCTGTCCCACCGGATTGTTGTGAGTTTCAGTAACAGAACACTTCTGCAGGACTTGGGACAGTACGTGAAGCATTGTGAGCATTTGATAAACATCTATATTTATTATTATAAAATGGGACCTCATTTCATAGCACAGAACTCTCACGCTCCTGGCCCCTTCTTCACTATGTGCTGGCCACTCCACGTTCACACAGAAAAACAAGTCGTTTCAGATCGAACTGAAAGCCATATTCTTTGGGGTGTCAGGATGAGGTTATGGCTCCTTTGGTTTACCTGCGTGACAGTTGAATCACCCCAATCAAAGGGAAAGAAAGCAAAAAACAAAAACAATGAAAAAAAAAACAGCTTGCTATTTCCCTGGTCATTATAATGCAGTACAACCAAAAAAAAAAAGAAGCAGAAGAAGAAGAAAAGAATCCATTTATGAATGTATAATGAGCACAGAGCCTAAAAATAAGTCAGCTATCTAGATGCTAAATTATTGCACAGGTTCCCCATGCTTTTGGCTGTTACCCCTGCCTACATGCTACCAGGCTCCTGCAAGTTTCAACCACAATCTTTTTAGCAGGACACACACAAACACTCGAAGAGAAGCATTAGGAACGGGCCACAGAGCTCTCACTCAGCCTTATGGGTTATAGCAAAAATTGCATTTAATTAACTGGCACAATTGGATCAAATCAAAGCATTCTGAACCCAGAGAATTTCAGTGCATTGAAGTGATGATGGGATGACTGTGAAACTTCTGAGACTTGATCTTAAAATTTGTCGAGGCAGGTTAGAGTGTTGTGGAACTCTGACTATTGGGATGGTGGGCATAGCTGTGTTTAGAAAAAAACAAGTTTCTTCACTGTCTGTTGCCCCCACCCTACACGAAGTTTTACAGCAGGAGAAATCTAAACTTCTATAAAATGTTTGAAACTTTGTGCCCAGAAGAAACTCAGATTTATACCATTTTCAGTCTTCCTTTTTAAAATGATTCTTCCCTGGCTGGCGTAGCTCAGTGAATTGAGCGCAGGCTGCAAACCAAAGCATTGCAGGTTCAATTCCCAGTCAGGGCACATGCCTGGGTTGCAGGCCACAGCCCCCAGCAACTGCACATTGATATTTCTCTCTCTCTCTCTTTCTCCCTCCATTCCCTCTCTAAAAATAAATAAATAAAATCTTTAAAAAAAAAACCTAAATGCTGGCCTGCTTTAATGTGATGAACCAGCACTTCTTTAAAAAAATTTTTTTTTAAAAATGATTCTTAAGCTTTGGTATTTTTGCCAATCACAGAATCGAGCATATTTGTATTTTAGTTGAGAGTGCACCTACTATCTGTACCTACTATCAGGGATAGCTTAAGGCAGCCAAGTGCACTTGCTGATTACAGGTTGGCTTTCAGTAGAAAGAATTTATGAATTTTCTCAGTGAACGTGTTTGCCACACACACTGTCTTTACGGCTTGTCTTCACAATCCATGACTGAATACAGCGCAGACTTGCACTTCTTTGTCACATCATCCCTGCTTTCGGAGAACTTGTCATTTATTTTGTTTCCAGTTAATCTGCCGTGATGAGATTTGAAGATGAAATCTTCACAACCACTACTGGAGGAGTGACTGTAGTGGAGGTTTTTTCTTAAGAGTTTTAGTCGACATTGCACATAAGTATGTATAATAAAAGGAGAAGCTTCTTCTTCTTTTTTCTTGAGCTGCTAAACAATTCAGCAGTCCCAGACTGCAGGGTCGACACCAGAGAACACTTCACTAGAAGGACTTGAATGGACTTCCATCTCTTTTATTGCTTTACAAACAAACAAACAAACAAACGAATAAATGAATAGCTGCTGATGCTCTGATCTAAAGCGAGTGTCCTGTGGAGAATTATAAATAGCCTAAACAACGTGGATAATATGAATAAAAATTCTGAGGATGGTACTTAAGCTACATTCTAATAATTATAGTTCCTCTATTTTCATGTATGACTTTCGAAGGATTCTCAACGGAACAACAGAGAATCTTTTCTTTTTTCCATTTTTAAATAATTTTCATAGCTATCAAAGTGATTGTTACTTTTTATTTTTGAACTAGATGAAATATTGGTAGATCTTATTAGCCATGAAATACGCAGAGGCTACAAATTGAAGAAATTTGATAGATCAATTCCAAACTTATAACCAGGGGGAAATAAAGCAATGATCTGGATTAGTTATCTATTGGAAACCAGCAGTTCTTGGAATTTAAAACATGAAATCAATGCATATCGTATGCAAATTTTTGTCTTTCGTATTTTTCCCTCAGATTGAGGATCTGAGAATCTCAGACTGAGATTCTTTAACTCTGAAATAATTATTTAGTTTCTTTTGAGGAAGCAAATGTATTAAATATGAGAGTTGCTTTCTTTTCCAGGTAGTTAAAGGGGTAATTGCAAAGGAAATTCATAAATGCATATTTTTGCATGCCTTTTATATCATCCATTTTTCTTATTATTTCACAGTGCTAAATAACCGCTTCTATTTCCTATTGTGTTCTGATGCAGTGGGCATCAGCGGATAGCGAGGGCCCATTTCTGTGCGATATAGTTAATGCGGGTGGAAAGAGAAGGCATCCGTCTGGAAGAAGAAACGGCCCCTTCCTTTCTCGTGCCTCCACAGCAATATGCTAGTGGGGTTTTGGTTGTTGTTGTTCAACCATGCTTTCTAATTTCTGATCTGAATGGCTCCGTAGATTAACAATAAAGTTCTTAATTGAGTATAAATGAGTTTGGAAAATATCCAACTGGCAGAGCTCTCCTCTTCTAACATTTATTAGAGAGTCAAGACGTTTCTTAACTGAAGAAACTCTAACAGGACTCCATCTTCTTAAATCGTATACGTTCCTGTCTTGCGAGGGGGAAGCCCTGGGATTTTATTTGGTCTGGTTTGGGAGTTAAAGGAGGATGGAGAAATGAATTCAAATTCCTGCAGAACAGATTTTTATTAAATTAACTACTTCACGTCTTGCAGACTCCTGCGGAGCTCGGCACCAGCATGACAACAGCCGCCACCAGCATTTTGGTCTTAAATACCTTTAGGACAAGCGATCCTAACTCCTTATGTAGCTTGAGGCAGTGCGTGCATGTGCATCAGAGAAGCACTAGCGTGGCTGAGCGATAAGCGGCAGACAGAGACACAACAAGCGCCTCGGTGCAGACACACCAGCGCCGCCCGCGCCCACCCCTCACCCTGCTGGGCATACTCCCATCTCCTCTCCCCATGTTCCCAGGACTTTCTCCAACTGAGCCTGACTTTTATCATCTCACTAATCACCCCACATCTTTTCATTAAAAGAGTATTAGGCAGTGAATTCTTGATTATGAAATAGATTTCATTATTTAGATTATTGAATTTTATATGTGAATATAATATGTAGAGTAAATGCCATGTGTATACAGAGTGTGGCAGAAGTGGGTTTACAGTTGTGAGTATGCAAAACAGAGTTTATTCTTATATTATAATATATTAATCATTGTATTATTTTCCATACAAACAGCTGTAAACCTACTTTGGACCCTCCCTGTACCTAGCAACAATAAAGATGTAGAGGGAGGTATATTTGAATACTATTATATACACACATACATATTTAAGGTGTGTGTATATACCATATACATATCCTATATACATTAAAGTTAGTTATTGAGTGTTTACTACTGGAAACTCTAAGATAAGGTTATTTCAGATGGATCTCTTCCAATAAAAGGATTTTCCCTTGGATTCTTTGAAGTTAATTACATCGCACTTTGTTATAAGCTGAATGTTTCATTTTTTTCCTTTAAATTCTTTCAGTGCTTCCATTGATGGGACATGGGTTTCATGGACCCAGGGTATTAGTTCGGTTACTGTAGGTCTAAGAGAAGACCCCTGGTGCTCTGACTTGGCATCTGCCTATTCTGACCACTGCATCATGCTGAGTACTGCTACATCTGGCCCTGAACCTCCATGAGCACTTCCTACAAGAGCAGGTGCCACTGTGAAGTATACCCCTGACACACTTCGAGAGCATTCGTGCATCACTGGGCCTCAGTTCCAACACTGGCCCGAGGCCCTTCCCAAAACAGTGCATGCAGGAAGCTGGCTGTGAAGTGTCCTCCAAAGTGACTTCGGTGACACGGCAGAACAGATATTCCAGTTTCAAATGGTTCGTGGTAGCATCGTTAGGCATCTTTTTTTTTTTTGCTGGATGGCATAATATTATTGTCATAAAAATAACCTCGTGGGTTATATAGTCTTTCAAGTAAGAAAGCCCAGTTTCAAAGAAATGAAGTTATTCATCCAAAGTCACAGTGCTAGCTAACGTCTGAGGAAAGGACTACCAGAACCAAGGCCCAGCTCCTTGAGCACCAAGCACCGCTGTCCCTGCAGCGCTGTGGCCTCGGCACTGCACGAGGAAGGTGGGGGAGGGGTGTTTACTTGCCTGCACAATAATTTACCGACGGTTCTACCTCTCGTCGGCACTGTTGCTAAACAATCCCATGTTCCGAGGGAGACCCGTAACCCTATTTGTGAACTGGACATTTTTAACCATGTACTCTTTGCAGGTACACATTGTACTCACATTCGGATATTTTTAATACTCACTAGGTAAAATCTGAAACTCGGCACACAAAAATGACAATAAGGAGTTTTCAGAGGGAGGAAATATCTCATAAACTGTGAAAAATAATAAATAATATACGTGAATATGTATATATTTTTCAATATAATGAAAAAAATCTTTCCCATGAGTGGAATAATCCAAAGGTAGAATGTGTTCCCTAAAAAAACTAACAACTTTGCTATCAACGGAGGAATTCAAGTAGAGGTAGAAATACCACTAGCCAATGTGTTAAAATCATAAATTATCTGAACTTTACATGAGATGACTTAGTAAGTTCCTTCAAATTCTGAATATCTTGACATATATACTTGATTTTTTTTCAGGTCATACTTTCCATATTTATCCAGTAGAACATACAGAAGATGTGCTTTGTTTGCTACACCCTCTTTGACATGTAATCAATTTTGTTTTCATATCTCTTTTTTGCATAAATTTTAAAATAATTTTGCAAATTACATGTCTGTACACACAATCAGATATAAAAATAACAAAAAAGCAACACAAATTTAGTCTTACATATTGGGTTAATTGGTGATGGTTTAACTTTATAGTTTTCCTTCAAATGTTACTATATTTAAAGTAGTCTCGATTTTTCTAAAGATTTCATTTATTTATTTCAGAGAGAGGGGAAGGTAGAGAGAAAAACATCCATGTGTGGTTGCTTCTCATGCACCCCCTACTGATGACCTGGCCTGCAACCCAGGCACGTGCCCTTGGGATTTGAACGGCAACTCTTTGGTTCGCAGGCCAGCACTCAATCCACTGAGCCATATCAGCCACAGCTCAATTTTAAAAACAAACAAAAACCTAATCTGCATATAGAGATTATAACTGTGCATAAAGCAAACCAATGTGTTGCTTGCAGATTTTAACGTGCAGCTGTGCACTGCCATGGCCTTTGCGGTGTCGAGTTTTGCTGTCAAGCATGCCTGAACACCTCTATGCAGTTGGAACCTTGGTCCTTTGGCAGGTGCACCTGCTCCGTGAAATCCCAGCCAGCTAACACGGGAGAAGGCCACGTGCCCGGAGTGAGCTGAGCCCCTGAATAAACCTCTATAAAAAGCCTATTCTTTTTCTGAACCTAGTCACAAAATCAGGCTATGCTGTATCCTTGGAGAATATTCTGGATAAACATGCCATACAATTAATTCAACAGTTTTTCAAGCTCAACCCAGCTGACAGAGATTTTCCAGGAAGACCCTTGTCCCCCTACTCTTACTTGTGTAATCTTAGGTGCATACTGTGACAGGAAAAGCCATTAGTGTTAATAAATTAGGTCTTCATGCTAAATGATGTTCTAGAATAATTTAGATAAAAAATGTGTTTCTGGTATCAACACCGTTGCGTGCCTGTCAGCAGTTATACAGACAAAAATCAATATTAAGTTGTAACTCAGCAATAGGCCTGAAAATCATCTCCACCATTATTATTATTATTTTGTTGTCTCTCCTAGGGACATCAGACATCTGGTTTCAAAGATAATGGCAGTAACAATTATTTGCATCATAGCCCTAGCTAACTAGATAGCAGAAAACATCTGTTATGATCTTCAGCTCCTTTAACCTGTCTCTGGAGAAGCTTTGGTAGTCGAACTATTTTTTTTTTTTGCTTTTCTCTGCAATAATAATTTTTGGAAAATACAGATTCCATGAAGTTAAAGAAATGGACTCTAATGCTGCTTTTGTCTTTTTGAATTTACAGCTGGCAGAGGGGCCATTAAGGAAAACTTTAGAAGAAAATTCTCTTGCTAGAGTTGGAATTCTCTATTGCATTGCCCTTTTCAACTATGGTCATTGGTTTTCTCTGATATATTAAAATATATATTCGTATGTCTAGAAGAAGTAGAGGTGCTAATATTTAAACTAACACATCAGAGAATTCACTAGACCGCTCTCATTATGATCCATTAAACACACAGGTAGAGCTATTAAAAAAATTTTCGGCACTCCAATCAAAGTGTCTGTGACACTGGCACATATTAGCACATACGAGGCTCTGGGCTATTTGGTGCAAACAAAAGATGTAAGTCAGTCCCTGGGTCCCTCCCAGCGCCTGGAGTCCACCCTTTGTGAAGAGCTTTACACCACTAACCAGGGGGACAATAGACAAGTCCCACGACACAGAATGTGAACAATGGTGTGCAGCAGAAAGGAATCCACACGGACAAAGAAAGTTGGGAGGAGAGGATCTTTAAAAATTTTTATATAATTTGAACAAAAGAGAAAAACAAACAAAAACTCATAGACACAAAGAACCAGATCGTGGTTTCCAGAGGGAAGGGGAAGAGTGTAACTCTCCGTGGTCTGTGCACTCAGACGAGCAAGCCAGCCTGCATCCCCAAGGCGGGGCGCTCAGGGGGCACGTGCCGGCGGCAGAAACAAACGAATTCAGGAGTGAATCCACGGTATGGGGGAGTGGTTGAAAAAAATGGGAGCTGACCAGGCTTTGCAGAGTGGGTGTAACTTCTGTAGTTGGAGAGTATGAAAAAAATGAGAGAAGCAGCAAGGCCACTGGCTGTTATAACAACGAGGGAGGGGACAGGATGAAAGGAGGGTGCAGGGGGTGGGACGGGGCTACTCTTGGGCATGGAGGGGAGGGGGCTGGTAGAGAGACAATGCTCACTCAAGTAGTATAAGGCTCAGATGAGACATATTAAGATGCATACTTCATGCCAGCATGAAGGTATGTTATAGAAGTCTATGAATGATGGGTTGAGGAATATAATTATAATGCATATTTAAAATTTCCAAACCAGGAAATTTTTTTTAAAAAAAACCTCTGTGAGGAATACCAAGTAAAACATGAAGAAACCACAAGTACTATAAAAGACCTGGTCTTTTAGGAAGGACATTATAATGACTTGCACAAGTGTAATGAAAGTGGAGAAATACAGTGCTTGAGAGACCATAACAAATATTTATTTCATAGGCTACAGGACAATTAGATATGTGGATCGAGGAGAAGAAATCTCTAAAAGTGGGACACACGGATAATAGGAATGAAACTGAAGGTGTTGTGTGACATTAGGACTACATGGAAAGAAAGATCGCGTAGCCTTGAACATGTAAAGTCTGAGGAATCAACTAAGCATTTGAGTGGAAATATTAAACAGGGAGTTGGACACGCAGGACTGTAATTCTATGGAACAATTCTATTTGGAACTATTACAGGAATCGGCAAAGATGGATACTGGAAAAACTAGGAAAGAATAATCCCTCAGAGTGAGCAGTACTTGGTATATTTCTTTAAATTACAAGTATATTTGCTTCAAGTCAAATTATTTTTTGCTGTTGGTAGTTTTCTGGATATTTCATTATAGTGTTAAGTTAACATGATCTTTGTTAACAGAGAAAGACTATACCTTTGATCAAATTGTATAGATAATAATTCCAATATTTTACATGAAGTGAGTTATTAGAATTTAAGGATCAATTAGTTCTAAAAACTTGTATACTAATGTTTCTTATAAAAATAATGCTTTGAGTTTGCATACTAATAAAACTTACAATGATGCACTTATTTAATAAAACAAAAACACATTCCTATTTTTGCTTTTCCCCAACTATACCAGTATTTCTTGACTAACTTTTATTTTCACCTTATAGTGCTGTGAGATTTGGAGGAAGCTCATTCCCTTTTTGTAAATGTTCTTCAATTTCACCCTGCTGTGAGCCTAGGTTAGGATAATTGAACTCAGGAGACTACTTTAAATTATGGGAAAAAATATAGGGCAGCAAGAAAACATGGTTTCCTAATTATGCTGTAGATGTGTTCTCTCTCATGATTTCTGTCCCTAAGCTGCTGTGCATAACTGGGGCTGCCACAGAGCAACGGCGACATACTGTTAACTGTGCAAAGTTGGCCCTTGGTTTTTCAGTTGTGTTAACTAGAGCTTTGGATGCGAGAGACCAATGCCTGTATAGAAACCCTGCTGTCAATAGGACCGCTGGTAGAAAACTGATCAGCACTGGAGAATTCGGGGAGCCCAACACAGAAGGCTATTCCCAGTAAAGACCACTGCACATCAGTAACATGTTTCCACAGGGGACTCCGGCCTTAGTGCTCCAGAAATATGCTGCATGCCTTGTATTTAGTTGTAGAACAATTTATGTCTCATAGGACGTTATTTGTTGATCACTTTACTGAATATATACAAATGCCCTGAATCTATAATACTCTAAAAGCATCAGAACTAATGCAATTCGATTTGAAATAATTATCCATACTGTATGCATTAAGTATAGGTCATGTAGAGGTTTGCTTCCATTCCAAATAGGTTATTCCCCAGGTTGAAAGAATGAGATGGAGATAAAGTTACTTTAAAAGTCAAAGCGCATATGAGAAGGTGCTCTGCATCTGATGGCGTCAGGGACACACATATTTAAACAATGATGAGATGCCACCCCACACCTAATCGCGTGGCCAAAGTCTGAGCACTGACATCAGCAAATGCTGCTAGGGATGCAGGGCATCCGGAACTCTCATGCACTGCTGGCGGGCACCAAAAGGTACAGCCACTTCAAAAGCTACTTCAGTGATTTCTTAGAACAGTAAATATACTCCTACGTGCAGCCCAGGCATGGTACTCCCTGGCATTTACTCAAGGGGCTGGGAATGAAGTCCACATGAAAACCTGCACAGGCGTTTAGAGCAGCTTTATTCCCACTGTCAAGACTGGGAAGCAAGCCAGAAGTCCTTGGGCAGGTCAATGGAAAAATAAACTGCGGCCCGCCAGACAATGCAGCACTACTCAGTGCTGAGGAAGAAATGAGCAATTGAGCCATGGAAAGACCTGAAGGGATCTTACATGCTCATGACTAAGTAAAAGAAGCCAATCTGAGAAAACTACATATTATATGATTTCAAATGTATGATATTCCAGAAAGGGCAAAACTAAAAAGACAATAGAAAGATCAGTGGTTGCCAGAGACAGTGAGGAAGAGATGAACCGGCAGAACACATAGGATTTTTAGGACCCTGAAAACAGTCTATATAATACTATAATGGTATATACTCATACAGGTTATTATGCATCTGTGCAAACCCATCGAATGTGCACCAGTTAAATGGACCTTAATGGGAAATACCAACTTCGGGGGATGACAATGTGCCAATGCAGGCCCCCCTTTGGTGAGAATGATGCTCTTCAGGGTGGCCATACATGTGGGGGAGCAGCAAATAGATGGGAAATCTCTGTACTTGCCTCCTAATTCTTACTGTAAACCTAGAACCACTCTAAAACAATAAAGTCTTTGAAAAAATTAAAGGAAAGGAAAAGCACTGGTTCAAAATGCTTGAGAACTACCTGTATGTGATTCATTCTGAACTGTTGTACTGTGCCATGTATAATGCACACTTTTTGCCCAAATTTTTGTAGGAAAATAAGGATGCACATTATGCACGTGTACAGTGATTACATGGCACAGGTATAATAATGGGTATAATAATCCCATACATGCACATGAAATTGTGAGTGTGTATCATACACAGGTAGTTAAAAATGTGTTACTATTGGGCCGTTCATTATATTATTTCAATCAATGTGCTTGGGTGTGCCATGTTCTTGTACCAATTTGGGTATAAGTGATACAGTCATTTTTTTTAATTCTAAACGAATATAGATTAAAAGGATTTGTCAATATTTTCTAAGCTAGTTAAAGAAAGAAAGAATATATTTGGCAGATTTATGAGTTTATATCACTTTGGCTACTAGAATTGTTGT
This sequence comes from Phyllostomus discolor, assembly GCF_004126475.2. Lineage (NCBI taxonomy): Eukaryota > Metazoa > Chordata > Mammalia > Chiroptera > Phyllostomidae > Phyllostomus > Phyllostomus discolor. The sequence continues at coordinate 21,196,568 of NC_040917.2, read as the reverse complement.
CCCTTCTCTGAAAAAAATCAACTAATCATCACATTGAAATCACAAGAATAAATTCAAAGACAACAAAGTAATGCTGACTGCCAAATGCTTTGAGCCCAACAGAAGTTCTGCTAAAAATGGAGATTAACAAGTGATAAATATTTAAAATATATTGGCTCCAAATGAGATTTTTATATTTGAGTACATCAGAACATTACAAATGTCATGGATAAATGAGTCAAATCCCCTTTGTCCCTTTCTTTTTCTCTTTTTTCCCGATGATCTATCCCTGTGCTGCTGAAGATCCTCAAGGATCCACAGTGCACATGTCCCTCAGCCGGCGCATGCAGGACTGAACCATGCAGTTTAGGAGGCGTTGCAGGCTCCTCGGGGTGCTGTCTTCTGGGGTTTTGGATCACTAATGCCCTCTCTGCTGGTGACAGTATTTTGCTACACGTGTAGGGTGGAGTAACTAGACAATAGATGTTTGAGATCATAAAGGATGTATGAAAAATGCTTCTATCCATCAGCAATTGTGAGAGTGTGGAAAGAATTTAATGACTGGACACATTAACCCAGAACTGGTAAATTTTCTGATAGTATATGAAATAAGAATCAATTCAAAATGTCTTTTCTCTTTGCCCTCCACAACTCCATAATTCTCTGTTTTCTAGCCCCAAAATTAAGGTACCAAATAGAACCATGGAAACTATTGTAAAAGTAAATTGCTAGCAATTTAAAACTGGAGAAAGACTTATAGATTATGTGTTTCAATAGTATCATCTCCTGGAAAGCAAGGTGTGAAAACTAAGACATAATAGATGAAGCGATTACCCAAGGTCACATGCTAATTAGCGACAAAGCAGTAAGTACAGATTTTGATTCGTTATTTATCTAAGCCTTTTCCCAGTACACTTCAGGACAACACCAGCAACAATAAACAGAACAGACAGAGGTTTTCCTAAGCTCAAATTATCTGATAAAACTTGAATACAGAAAAAGGTGCTATGTACCTATTAAATTTCCTTTACATAAATAAATATATTGCTTCCAAAGTTCTCATTTCTATTTCAAGATATATCTGAATGCTGGCTTAGAATAGTAGATTGTGCTGTTAAGTTTACACCATCAAATGCCTCGTATTGTTTGTTAATTGGTGGGCCAAAACTAGTTAAAGTAACCAACAGATCTCTGAGCGCTAACCAAACAGAGCGTACCCATAAAAGGATGTGAAAATCGCCACAAGCTATAGAGGAATATAGCATGTCCGGCACCATTCTGAGCCATAACTTCTACTTTAAATATCACCAGCTACTCTGAAACGTACTTTCAAATGTAGTTTCTTAATTGAGTCGTATTTTATACAGAAAGTAAAGAGACACAGGTTGAGTGTCCACAGAACAGCTGAACAGGCTTCCCAGGTGCGTTCTGGGTTAGGGGGCCATGCACTGTAGCAACTACAACCTCTGGACTTCATCCAGTCGGCCCCCTGCCATGCTCACTTGAGCACCAAAACAATCCACAACACTGGTGGTGCTAGTAGCTTATCTGTCCCAGGCATATCCGCATCGCAATTGTTTGCAGTAACTTTTAATAACGTCATGAGCGTGTCCACACAAAGTTATGTAGGTGCTTCTGCAAGCAGACCTTAAATGTGGACGGGGATATTTTAGGGAGCGATTGGTTCTGCCTTTCGTTCTAACCTATCTCTGCGTATCTGGAATGATTTCTTAGATGAAACTTTTTCACTGGCTTTCAGTACACTAGGTGCTCATTTAACTTTCAAAGTAATGCCCACTCGCGTGAAGAGAAGTGGATTCAGTGCGGGAAGATGACAGCATTTGCTCGGTCGGTGCGTGCAGAGAAGGGGCACCGGCAGTACCCAACAAGCCAGCTGGGTGTTTCTGACCCCTCACGCCACGCTGTCACCGAACAGTTGTTTGTGAACGTCATCAAGTCTAGTTTAAAACATGCTTGCTTTACATAAGTGAGGAAATGGAGAGAAAATGTTAACTTTTCATTGTTTCACCTTTGAATTCTTTTTATTCAACCTGTATGGATTCTGTTCAACTTGAAAAGGCTCTTCACAGAGTATATTTAGCTGTTTAAAACTCCTTTTACTACAATTTATATGTAGAAATATATAACATAATAAACCTATATATATGTTACAAATAAAACATTCATGTTTAATGCCACAACGAAAAATGTAAAATACGATGACTTAATTCCTTCATCATCTCTATTTATTTTTATATTCTCTATCTCCTCACAAACTTTGTCTCTTCCCATGATCCAATCCGGAGGCACAGCTCTTAGATCCGACCGAGGCCAAGAGCAAGCACCGAGGGCGAAAGCACTCTCTTTTGGCATGAAGAGGGGGTGCAACTATGCGCATGCTCCTATCGAAAGTATTTTGCCACTTAAAAACACTTTCATAAATAAAGAAAAATGTCGCCCTGGCTGGCGTAGCTCAGTGGATTGAGTGCGGGCTGGGAACCAAAGTGTCCCAGGTTCGATTCCCAGCCAGGGTACATTCCTGGGTTGCAGGCCATAACCCCCAGCAACCGCACATTGATGTTTCTTTCTATCTCTCTGCCTCTATCTCTATCTCCCTCCCTTCCCTCTCTAAAAATAAATAAATAAAATCTTTAAAAAAAAATAAAAAAAATAAAAAATAAAAAAAAGAAAAATGTCATGCCAATATTAGTAGCATCCTGCAATTAGAGTTTGATATTTTTAGAGGAATTAGCAAACTAATTTTCCTTTATCATCACCACATCAGCTTATTTTAGTCACTTAAGTTAGTTAAATGGGGACTATGACTTATTTTGTCCCAAATGTTTGGATGCTGCTTTGACAAAAATTATAATAATCGTTTTTATAGCTCTTTTTAAAATGACAGAACTCCGTGGACAATTTCAAAATTAGATACTACACTTCTGATCTATGTTTATCTTGATCTGATACCTACTTTTCTATCATGTTCAGACAACCATGACTGGCCACGTGTGTTCGAGTATCAAAACTCTAAATGTTTCTAATTACCTTGTAATGAGTACTACGCAGCAACTTGGGTTGTTAACACCTAAATTCACTGGGAAAAAATGGTAATTATAATTTAAATATCTACTTGCTTTAGGATGATTATATTACATAGACAACTAAGAAAGCAATAAAATAATTTTATATTGCTTTTATGTAGTATAAGAACATGGAAAAATAATTACAGAATGTTTACATGGTACAAGACATAAGAGCATTACACCGAAAGACTGCACTCACTTGGAGTTCACTGGTGGGAGGTCATTAACGCTCACTGGACCTCCTGCCCCGCCCACACAATGACGTCAAGAATGCTCCTCTCCGGTTCTCTGATGAAAATCAAGATCTATTATGTCAGGTCCCGGGTTTCAGTATACAATCAAGACCTACCAAGCATTGACCTGATTATGCTTTCAGCTGCTGCAACACTTGCCCAGAAAAAGTCCGAAAATCCCGACAGCTCATGCCTTCCACGGAACCTTTATTGCATTTTCAAACCTCACAATCACAACTTACTGGTCTCGAGTGCTCTAGTCTCTGCCTCTAAGGCCGGGACCCGGGTCTCCACTGCCTGGTTGTCCAGCCTCCCAGGGTGACTCCGAGCTCAGGGCGCACCGACGGTGTTTCCCCAGGTGGCACGGGTCCTGTTAATCCTGGGTTCCCAGAGCAGTGTTTGTCACTGCTCATCTTGAAGGCAGGAAGACGCACTTCCCACGACAAGTTACACATATGGCTGCCTACCTGATCGGGCTATCAGATCCTTCGGGAAAGGAATAACACGACAACTCTGTATTCCTGAGGAACATGCATCTTAAATGGCGATCGTGGTTCTTGTTAGAAATTCTAATGCCCACCTTTGTTCTCTATGTTTCTCAAACTCTTCAAATAATTATGCCTGCTATTTTAAAGTAAATTTAGATTCTATTAAATATTGAGGGAAAATATCTAAATGATGCAATATATGCATTTTTTTCAGATAAAGTATACTCCTATAAATAAATCTTGATGCTGTTACTATACTGAAAATTAAAACTTAGCTTTATTATAGACTATTTTCTTGCATGTGGAGGAACCACTTGAAAGGAAAAGCAATTTATTTTGTTTCAGTAATAAAATACACCATCAACTAGTTGTCCTTGAACTATGGAAGTTTGCCCTGTGAATACACTGTTTTGTTAAAAGAGATTCTGCTTATGTCTATATATCCAAGAATATATTATTACAATTCACCATTTTAATTTGTTTTTTATTGTGTGCTTTTTTTCAAAGATCACTTGAAAAGCACATGATACAGAAAACATGTGAATCTATTAACGTTTACAAGTGTCGAATCCTACTAAAACACTACAGATGACTCTGCTTCTCTAGCCTCATCCTGTGGCCTGTTGCGAAGAGTAGGCTAACAGCAGCGATAGGCTATAATACGGAAGGGTTAGTGTGCATAGCAGAAAGGACAGAGATTTACTAGAGAAAAGAGTCATAGAGAAGAGTGCTCACAGATATGAGCCTCTAGGGGTTCTTAATGCCATTGCACCTCTGAGACACCAGATGTACTTTTAACACTGGGTTTACGGTGGTGGGGGAGGAGTCCTGGCCTTCACATTTGCATAAAGAGGTCCAGTTGACCCTGATGTGCAACCAACGGCGCCATCAGTGAATTTTGTGTAATGAAATACTGATTCATAACTGCGAAAATGACTCACTCACATTTCGTTTGAGTAAAGCATGCCCATTTAAACGTGTGCCTCATTGTAACTGTTTTTAAAAGTGCACTATTAACTGGCATCCAGGCTGATTGGACCCAAGAGACTAATGAGTCGGCGCCTGATGATGCTCGGAGCTCACAGAGGTCACACACTTAGTGGCTGGTCTCCTTCGGTCACACGTGTGCATGTGACACTTTCTAGACAATGAGAAACAAAAGAAGTGATTTGGTTACCACTAATTACGTAAAATGAAAATAAATAAATACATAAATGAATACCTGCTAAAATGTTTGTGAGCATGTAAGGGCAGAAAGTTGAAAAACTAAAGGTTATTTTAAAAATAGCATGCCTTATTTTCTTCTTTTATCAAGGACTCCAGTTGAACTAGAACTCCCCTTGCAAAAAAAAAAAAAAAAAACTGATTTGAAAAGACCCACAGCCACTTTTCTCAGAACTCAGAAGTAAACTTCAATTTGAAAGTCAAAACCATTGTCTAGCTTCTGCTGTGCAAGGTCAATTGCATGATAAAGTAGTTTCCTTCTTATCTGAGCCGAAGTGAAGTGCTAATGTTATGCACAATGATAGAATAACATTTGTTGACATAAACAGAACCAAGAAAATAATCACACTTTTCCCCAAATTCTACTTGAAGTCTAAGCTTCAAGCATACCGGAACACTTAGAGGCACTTTACCTGTCTATTTCACTGATGCAATAAAGCAGCCCAAAAATACAGCCGCAGCGAGCAACAGGGGGAGGAAAAAACCTCCTCCTTCTCCACTAAGTCAAGCAAAATGTCCTTTTTAACCTTTTGCACAGCACCCTCTCCTACTTTAATTTGAGTCATTCTGAGTACCTGAGCTTCATGTTTTATAGTTTTATAATTTGTAACGTCTGGCAAAGATCAAGGATTCTCACTTTCCACCTCACAGATGTCCTTGCAAACTGGAACAAGATTTAAGTGGTTTACGTACATATATTACTTCATTAGTGCCTAATTAAAAACACGTCTGACAGCTGGCAAGCCAATGAGGTGCTTCAAATAATGCCAGTGAGCTGATCAAGGAGGGAAAATGGTGCTTCCATCACTTGGATGGATTTGTACCATTCGGTTATCAATTATAGGGTCTTTTTCTCCACAGACTATATATATATTGTGTACACGTGTTGTTACTGACATATCCATGCTGCATTTACATTAAATGTCATGTTTTGCAGCAGTATGAGGATTATTTTTCTCTTAGAAGTTGTCCTTAATCTGATTTACTCAAAAATCTACTGACTTAAATGTTAATTGCATCTAAAAAATACCATCACACTACCTTCTGGTATTTGACACAAAACAATTTTGTTGGCCTAGCCAAGTTGACACACAACATTAATAATTGCAGATTCATACAGGCAAATAGACTTGTAAAATTCAAAGTAATCTATGTACATGATTCAGGCAGGGAAGATTTTTTATTGCAGAAAAGGGGAAATGCTGATTTCATTGGAAAAGAGACAATAATTTAGAAAAATATTAATAATGATAAATAACAGCTTTGGAAGGAAAAAACTTTCAACCATTGTCAAAAGGTTCAGGCAGTGCCATACTAGTGGTCTACCGTCTCTTCCCACTCTTTATTTCAGTAATCACTCTGAACACTCTAACTCTGAAATGCCTGGTCTCCTGGAGAAAGTTGTTTGCGGGTAAAATTCCACCTACCCACACCCACAGAAGTCTGATGCAGTGCATTTATGATAGGCAACTCAGGAATGTACAGTTTTAAAATGTGATGTTTGTTTGAAACCCAGTTCTGAAGACACGGTCTTGAACAGCTTTGTCCAGTAGACCTCTCCGCAGTGACAGAAATGTTTCACATCCACCCTGTCCAGATCAGTAGTTACCAGCCACACGTGGCTCCAGAGCACTTGAAATATGACTTGTAGGACTGAGGAACTGAATTTTTCATTTTATTTACTATTAATTAACTGATACTTAAATAGCTACTCTAGTATCATAATGGTACAAAAAATGAAAGACGTTCTTAATAGCAAGAAAAGCACATGCAGAAGAACACAGAGGAAAAGCCGCCGAGCTGAAACGTGCGAGAGATCCAAGCATGTCACGCCAAGTAGAGGCTGAGCAGTCATCTAATTAAAGCTTAAATAGCCAAGTGCTGGAAGCGACCTAGGTGCCCATCAGTAAATGAGTGGATCAAAAAACTACAGTACATGTACACAATGGAATTCTATGCAGCAGAAAGAGAGAAGGAGCTCCTACCCTTTGCAACAGCATGGATGGAGCTCGAGAGCATGATGCTAAGAGAAATAAGCCAAGAGGTGAAAGACAGATACCATGTGATCTCACCTTTAACAGGAACCTAATCAACAAAACAAAGAAACAAACAAAATATAACCAAAGACACTGAAATAGAGGACAGACTGACAGTGACCAGAGGGGAGAGGGCCGGGAGTTTCAGGGGACAAGGGGAAGGGTTTACAGGAACAAGTATAAAGGACACATGGACAAAGACTGTGGGGGGGGGGTGGAAATGGGAGGGAGGTGGGGAGGGCTGGGTGGGTGGGCTGGGATGGGAGTAAAAGATAGAAAATTGTACTTGAACAGTAATTAAAATAAAATTATTATTTAAAAAAGCTTAAATAAAACTCAGTATCTAGTGTGTGTGAACACATTTATGAAGAGAACCCTCCAAAAGAACATCGGCAGTAGGCGGCCGGGAGCCCACGAGGGGGGATGCACCTGAAGCAGGGAAACAGTCGGCTTGCCGCACCTGTCCCAAAGCTCCCCGTCAGTATGTGGGAATCAAAACTACCTAGTTCTCACATACACATCCAGGTCCGGAACATAGAAGGCGCTGAAAAAGAAAATTGAATGGACTACTTTATGAGTCTATATGAATTTAGAATACAAACAACTCTTCTAGAGTTAAACAATGTATATAGAATGATTTTCCCTACGCCTTTTTCCTCAGATATCCTCAGAATGTGATGAATGGTAGGACTATGGCAGTACGGTAACTGAGTTTTTGTATTATTTTAGTTGTAGATCACAGAAAACCCAACTTAAATTAACTGTAGGCAAAAAAGAGATGTGGTTCATGTAATTGAAAAATGTAGGGACTAAAAAAACATTCAGACACGATTAGTTTTGCAGGATCAAACAGTATTTTTGAGGAATGAGTCTTTCTCCATCTCTTGTCTCCTTCCTCTGAGTCGGCTCCACTTAGTGTTACCGGCAGTAGGTTCAGGCTACGGCTTTCCCAAGTTCAAGACCGGGTGAAAGGAGGGTGTATCTCTCCACACTTCTCAGCCAAAGCCCTAGGATCAGGATGGAGCTCAGGCTAAAAGACAGATACGTAGGTGGACAGAGAGGAGAAACAGAGAGAGAGGCTGCTCAGCAGTTCCGGGAAACGAGTAAAGATACAGAAGACGCAGGGATATTTAAACACATATCCCAAGAATGATCATGAATCCATGGCATCTACCATGAGAGACAGAGGAGAAATAGGTCTGACATCTCAGCTCTGGAGAGAGGCAGAGAGCATGGGGACCTGAGCATCTGCATGCAGCAGTCAATTAGGCAAAGGTTGTTATCCTGGTATTTCAGAACAAGGAGCCAAGTCAGAGATATGGAGTAATGAGCTGATGTCTCAGAGTATATTACAGAGCTGAGACTAGAACTGGGATTGTCTGATTTAAAGAAAAAAATAAAGCCCTTTAATGCTTTCTGTGATACCACAAATGCTGAATAAAGTAGTATAAATTTCACACATTCATAATAATTTTGTTTAACAAAGAGCCACCACAATAGTTATTGGCAAAATAACACGTTTTAGGATCACACCCTATTAAGTATTTTTAGCCTTGGGAAAACTGGAAAATATGTGATTAACATTAGTTAATGAACATATAACAGGAATCTATTTTAAATAATAACTCTGATTAGTTATCATATGTTGTAAATATAACTTTTAGTAGGGGTGCATTCTGTGTATTGATTTCTAACTGGTGTACAGCATTTATCAATAAACAGAATTTTAAAATTCCCCTATAGTTTACCATTGACTGATGTTTTGTAGAATTTCTGAGAAAATCCCATTCTCTAGGTCTGTGATATACAACCCTAATTTTCCTCGAATATACAGTCACTCCGAGATTTCGATTTCTTCGGTTTCTTCAGTGTTTTCATTTCCTTTGAAGTCCTGATGGAAGCAAAGGAAATGCTAACAAACGTAGACTAAGAAATGGGAGTGAGAAGCAGCAGGAAGGGCTGGGGTCTGAGAGTCCCTTAAGAAGATCAGAAAAATAAGAACAGCATTTCTCTCACAATTACTTGAGCTTCTTAAAATCTTGAAGGGAAATATTACTAACGTCATCGTATGAAAGGCGAGTTGAAAAGGAAACACCTTTGTCATCAGCACGCTCTAAATGAAGTCGTTAATAGGTCGTATCTACTTTCATGGAGGCTGTTTTTGCCCCTGTCTTGCAAAGCAAGATATAACGCCCTTTGTTTGTAGTGAATGTAACTTTTTAAAATTAGTTTGATGAGTGGTAGAACTACATTTTTATATATTTATTCAGAGAAATAAATACATCATGTTCTATCATGTTCTATATTTTTGCAGAGAGTAAGCAGGTAAGCTGTGGAACGAGTTTGTAAGTACAGATGCTGTCTGGGTCAGCTTCAACTGCCCTAAAGGATACCAGAGACTGAGCGGCTTAAACAACCACATTTATTCCTCACGGTTCTGAAGGCGGGGAGGTGCAAGGTCAAGGTGCTGGCAGCTTGGATGGCAGGTGAGGCATCTCTAGCTGGTTGAAGGTCATGGCCCTCTTGCCTCTCGATACCCTCGAAGGGGAGTACAGGTTCCCTGTCCGAATGGTAGGGGGAGGGGGGCACTTAGTCTATAGAAGATGTAAATACAGACCGTGTACGGCTGGGTGGGAGGGTGTGCGGGTGTGTGCATGAGACAGACAAGCCTGGTCCTTCCACGGTATTCATGAAAGACGACATCATTGCAGAAGTATGGTTACCTCACACCAAATGTAACACCTAGTCATTCCAAATGCCTTTTAGAGGGGGGAAGGAGACAACAGGAAAAGAAGGGAAAGGGTCGTCAAGGAACACGTATATAGGACTCGTGGACAAAGCCAAAGGGGGGAAGGAAGGAGGGTGGGAGGCGTGGCAGGGGGAAGTGGTGGTAGGAAAATGGAGACAACTGTATTCGAACAATAAAAAAAAGTACTTTTTAAAACTCCATGACTATATTTTATGCCCTAAAAATCCTGGGAAAGTGACTCAATGAGTTTGAGTGTTGAAGAGGAAATGCAATGCATGCATTCAATGACCACAACACCGGATGTTGTGGGACAAGGGCCACGTAGTTATAGGAAATGGAGGAGGCAGAAAAAGAAAAATCAGCAGTAGCTGGAGTCACTGTGGAAGGAGCCACATTGACTTTGACTTTTAAATGGGGCTTTGAAGTGTGGCAACAGTGTAAGGCTATAAAAATGAATTTAATTCAGATAATGAAGAGATCCCACTTCATCTGGTGTTTAGTGGGGCCCCCCACTGTGGTTTAAGAATGACTAGTTCTTGGCGTTCAAAGCCTAACTAGTAGCTGTGCATTTAATTTATATCTGAACAGACAAGATTAATTGCTGTTCTTTGCCAAGTTCAAAAAGACTTTTCTTTTATTTAACTCTCAAGGGGAAGTATTAACCTACTGTAGGCATCACTACCTCTCTTTGTAAAGGGGGATAAAAATGTGCAATTAACTTCAGACGATGTCTTAGAAACCTCGTATCCTACTGGGCAATTTCAAGGCAGCAATCGCTTGATGATATATTTCTTCTCACCTGACTTTTAGCTCCTAAAATCATTATGGGAGCTTTTCAAGTCTGTAAGTGGAAAGGCCCATCTTTGTCAGGAAGACTATTAATGGGGGCCCTAAGTAGAGAGGTCATTAATGTTCAAGGAAACAGGGCTGTTCATAAGCCAGTTCAGAAGACCGCCCTACTACCGAGATGGCCCCACAGATTTTGGGATAATAGAATAGACTGGGTCAAAGTTTAGAGAGCCACGTAAGACCAGGAACGAAGCAAGGTCACTCCTGCAAAAGTTCCCAGAGGAATAATTTACAAAGACAATGAACACCTTTTAATGGTCTTAAATTCTCCTTTAAACTTCAGCTTGGAAACATTAGCTATTAATGTTTTTTTTAAAGATTTTTTATTTATTCACTTTTAGAGAGGGAAGGGAGGGAGACAGAGAGAGAGAGAGAAACATCAATGTGCGGTTGCTGGGGGTTATGGCCTGCAACCCAAGCATGTACCCTGACTGGGAATCGAACCTGCGACACTTTGGTTCTCAGCCCACGCTCAATCCACTGAGCTACGCCAGCCAGGGCGCTATTAATGTTTTTAATAGAAATGTGTTTATGTTTTCCCTAATTGAAGGTATTAACAGGTTGACATTGGAGATTAAGATAATCAAGGGAGGTTTATTGATTTAATCCATTGGCTATCTGACTGTGAAAAGTCATCCATGCCAGCGCTTTGAGGCGGTAAGCCTGCCCCCTCACCTTGAACCTGAGCTGATTTGCTCCACAGCAGTCGAATGCAGCAGAAGCGACCCTCTGACTCTCCGTGACGGCTCAGGAAAGGCCACACACTCCCAGCTGGTGGCCTGGAAGCGTCCCTCGCCGCACGCCCTCGGAGTCACGCTGTGAGAAGCCCACGCCACCACGTGGAAAGCCAGGCGTCCGTGTCCCAGGCTGAGGGCGGCACTGCTTGTCCCAGCCCAGCTGCCCCGCGTGGGAGGGAACACGTGTCCACCCAGATGATTGTAGCCCCCAAGATGCAAGTGACCCGCAGGCTCCAGTCTCCCATCAGCGTCCCCAGGCCTCTCCAAGCACAGGGGCCAGGCCTGACAGTTCCACCTGACCCAGCCCCTGACCCCTCCTCCGGGAGCGTAGCACGGAACGTCTCCGGCCGCTCAGGTTCCGGGCGGTGTGTGACACCGCAGAGCGACCGGCGCAACCCGCGCCCCCGCTCTTTCAGTTCTGGTGGGGAAACACGATGTCCATGCCAGGCGGGCTGTGTCACACTGAAGTGATGGCTCGGTGCTTGTGGCAGCTTCTGACCTTTTCTTCCTGGTTGTTCTAAGCTTAACCACACCTTTGCCCCCGAAAGCTGCATGATGTGAAATATATATATTTTTTCCGTGCATCGGAGATATTCAGCTTTATAGTCAGCCTCTCACACTGCTTTCCCCATAGGACAGCGTCTATTGATGCAGCGAGCAGGCCAGCAGACGTGGCTCCCGGCACAGTTTCTGATGATTAGGAGCCTGCATCAGTGCACGGGCAGTCTCAGAGATCTGACGCATTGAATGCAATAAAAAAATAAACTACTAAAAATAATAATAAAAAATAAAAATATCAAAAAAGGCGTTGGTTTGGGGGAGCAAGGTCCCCGTGTGACAGTCACTGTTCCCCTATTTCAGTCGTCACGCCGGCTGGAAGGAAAACACGTGTTAGAATTGCTCTTCTGGAGTCACCTTTACATACATGCCCACTTCTGGTCATAATGGACCGACATCACACGTTTGTTTGTGAATGTTTAAATGAAGGACACATTGGGTGCCCAGAGAATCAGCGGAGTTAGTAAGCACAAGTGATGGAGATGGGAGGGATGCGGGCGGCGCGTGGACAGGGCCACTGGCGCGGCAGGAGGGCCCCCGCCCTTTCCTTCGGCGGACGGAGCTACATTTCTGGAGACGGGGACCGCACAGAATCGACGCATCACCGAGCATGACGTCTCTGAACCCGGAGCAAAACGTGTTCTTCCTCTGACTTCTGGGCTTCCAGTCCTCCCAGACCTACCACGTGATTCCATTTCCACCCATTTGCTGGGCACAGAGCTTGCGAGGTGCTAGACAGCACACGATACCGAGAGCTGCGTCTGAAGTCTGTGATCCGGTCGGGGGAAAGGCTGCTTGCACGAAGAATTTTAGAGTGGGGGGATAAGTCATTTGAATTGTGTGTGGGGGGTGCATACTCCTGTGTGTGCCTGTGTTTTTTCCTTTCTGTTTCTTTTGTTGCTGTCGTTCTCCCACCGCCAACTAAAACAGTAAAAATAAAGTGCCTCGGAGAATCTACATTATTTTCAGGGTAAGTTTCTATAAACATTGTGCGCTGAGGCGAATACAGCGTGCCCACCTACCGCCTCTCTCTCGCTCAGGAGCAGTGCAGGTGCTACGCTTCTCCCCGAGGTACCTGCACAGTCTTGTCCCCAGCTGGCCCCGCCCCAGTCAGATGCCGGGGCTCTTCCTCGCCGGTCCTCCGGGCCTGGCCATTGCTGTGCATTCCCTGTCCGCGCTCCAGCAACCAAAGTGGAAAGAGACAGAGGCGATTTTTGCATTGTTTACCAAACCCAGCTGGGCCCTGCGGTTCAAGAATGTCCATGTGGGCCGTAAACTGATTAAAACTGTTCTGCAGGTGGATCAAGAAATGAGCTCTTTGAGGACAGACATTATGTAAGCATGAAGAGCTTGCAAATTTGTAGCATGGGCTTTGGGCGTTAGTATAATGTACACAGCTCGCTGGATTAAAAATGACCTGTCAGAGTCGCAAACTATTTAGAAAAACAGCATGATTACATGAAATTATGATGACTTGTTTCTGCCATTACCAAAGAACCCTGAAATGCAGTGGTTTTTAAAGAACATTATGTGAATATAATGTAAATAGTTTCTGTGAAAGATCCTTGCCTCGTGTTCATTACTTTTCCATATTATTAGCAGTTGTTTCTAGTTCGAGGCAAACTGAAATTAGTTCATTCTATTTGGGGGAAGGGCTAGCCTACTGTTTCAAATAATTAATTGTAAAATAGTGTGTGGGCATACACAGAGGATGATAAATATGTGTAGCAAGCGCTAAATAGAACGCTAGAAGCCATTACAGTTATTTGCCAGTCTGAAAATAATTCCCTTTGTTCTATTCATTAGGGGAAATCTAGAAATAAACATAAGGATGATTTAGAAGTCATCCATGAAGATCTATGACTTTAATTAGTGCCATCATCTTAGGGAAAGAAAAAGGTTTCTCTCTCAATTGACTGGACGCATCTATCCTTGCAACATTTCAATACATCCCGGGGGGTTAAAAGCAAACAAACAAAACGGAATGAGAACATTAATTTAATTAATAATCTACTGTTCAGATCCCTATTATGTGCAGATATCTTACTTCCCATATCTGTTTCAGATCAATATAACACCAGGCAGACTATTGAATGACTTAAAATGAATGAAGACACATTACTAATGACAGTCAGAGGAGGGCAATAGAATATCGAAAAGAAGAAAGTCAGAAAGTATCGATAATGGAAATAGTGCTATTTTACAGCTAAGGGGAAGAACTTGAGGAATGTTAAGATTTGACATGTTAAAATGATGCTATAAGAGAGTCCATTATTATATTTACTATATTTGTAATGTATTTAATTAATCAAAATATATGCACTGTACCTCTATTGAATTAGCATAGTCATATTATTATTCTATGAAACAAGTAAAATATATGGCGTGTTTTCCAATCTAGCAAAGAAAGTAAGTCATGTATAGCAATCATAGATCGTAATCAACAGAAATATAAAGTATGGAAGTTAAGAAAATGAAAACTTTCCTACCATGTGGGAATCAAAATATCGTAGAGAAGGTGAAACTCGGTCTACATTTCCGAGTGCTATGAAAGTTTAGCTCAAATAGTTTTGAGTCAGGAAAACCTTCTCTGCTCGGTGACAGCTCCAACAACCGCCAACACAGCTGCTTTACATACAGCGTCAGGCTTTGCTCCCAGCGCACGGTTTTGGCCACGAGACTGCCGGCTGCGCGACGTTTGGTAAAGGAACTGGGAGACTCAGTTTTCTCAGTCTAAAACAATGGGGATGTTGATCACGTCTAGCTCACAGCATCATTTCAGGTTTAAAATAATCCATTTAAATCTCTGCCAGGGTATTTTTAATACATGTTAAATATTCAGTAAATGTTACTGATCCTTATTTTAACACACAGAAACCGGATGACGGAGGAGGGTCAAACTGGTTTCGTGGGTTGACCAAGGACAAAAGGCACACAGGGCTGGAGATAAGCCACTTAGCCCGTTTAAGCCCTGTGATTCTAAGGGGCATCACATTGTTGTTTACGCCATGTGGCCCCCAAATTCACATGAGCAAATACTGGCTAGGTCCCTACTACACGACGATACTATATCAGCTCCCGGAAGCAAATGCTGAATAACATGGCTAAATATTTTTACTCTTGAAATGTATATTGTAAATGAGATTAAGAGAATAAACAAGAAACAAAGAGTTGGATGACTTTCAGGTTGTGTTGAATGATATCAAGAAAACTAACACAGAGAGCTTCCTTACACGGGGTGAGCAGGGAAGTCTTCTCTGAAGAGTGGTTAAATGCCTTTGTCTCAGATTATTGTTTGAAATGTCGTGTTAGAAGAAACCCAGTTATATTTACTGTATTAAAAAGAGTACAATTTTGCTGTCTAAAGTTAGTGTTTGGGTCCCAGCCAGGTAGCCCAGTTGGTTAGCGTGTCTTCCAGATACCCCAAGGTTAGGGGTTCAATCCTCGGTCAGGGTACATATAAGAATCAACCAATGAATGAATGCATAAATAAGTGGAACAACAAACTGATGTTTTGGTGTCTCTCTCTCTCTCTCTCTCTCTTCCCGCCCCCTCATTCCTTCCTTCCCTCTCCTTCTCCCTCTTCCTAAAATCAATAAAAATAAATAAATAAGCACATTTAGTATTTCCATGAAGACAGCAGGAAGATTACCTTGTGTTTATTTTTAATGTATAAATTTGTCATCTTTCTACTTCATCTTTTAGATAAAAAATCTAAGCCCTGGCTGGCGTAGCTCAGTGGATTGAATGGGGGCTGCAAACCAAAGCATCACAGGTTCGATTCCCAGTCAGGACACCTGCCTGGGTTACAGGCCATGGCCCCCAGCAACTGCACATTGATGTTTCTCTCTCTCTCTTTCTCCCTCCCTTCCCTCTCTAAAAATAAATAAATAAAATCTTTAAAAAATACTAGCTATAAAAGAAAAATAGATAAGTTGGACTTTTCATCAAAATAAAAACTTAAAAAAAATCTAGTCTGACCTTGTACAATTATAGGACAATTTCAATAGTACTAGGAATTTGGCTTTAGAAATGTTTGCACTTCAAACATCCTAGCACCTACATAAAGTCTCACTTTATTTTGTATTTCATTATGTACGTGTCTAATGTGTAAATCTCAGCATTAATGATGATAAATTCTAGATAAAGTCTCAGTGTGTTCTCAAGTCAGCGATCCTTTGCAAAGGAGCTAAACCGAAATTGACATCGCATACTCTTACTTCATTCAGAGGCCAAATTAATAATGAAGAAAACTTTTGTAGGAATAATTAAAAATGTAAGAAACATACCCTGAAGCAACATGAACACTTCAAAAGCACACAGCACATGCAAGCTCAGAAAACCCAATTATAATTTACTCTGATATAGTCATTAAAAAACTTCCCCTAGAGGTTCTCATGAAATAACACTTTTATTGCTTATACTTTAAATATGAAGGCAGTTTTTATGTTAAAATAATCATGATGTTTAGCATTTTTACTAATTTAAAATGATAGACCACTGTTTTCTTTTACTAGTGATTCAACTTGCCAATTATTAAATGTTTCTCTACATTCCAGTTCACCTTTGACCTATACAATGTCATGCCCCTGGGAATGCTTACTTAGCATTCACCAAATTTCAAACACACACACACACACACACACACACACACTTAGTTTTCAAAAAATATTTGATTAGTGTCTGTCTGCTCCTCTGAACATAACCTCTGTGAAGGCAGAGATCACATTTATTAACGCATTCCAAATCTACTCAAGATTGACATGTATTGATAAGGTGCTTTTAAAAACCTATTATATTAATGTTAAATTAGCAAATGAAATCAGTGATAAAACTCAGATTGCTTCCCATTAAATAGACTCCTTTTGAATTCCAGATTCACATGTACGCCTAGAGCTCTTCAGCAAGCACTCGCCAGACTTATAAGATCAGCCTCGTATAGAACGAATTAATTAATACAAGAGCCCTGTAAGGCAGGATGAGTTATATCCACATAGTCAATCAGGGAAAAGGGAGAAGACTGAAAACCAATCTCCCGGTGCCAGGACTCTTCCTGCTGTACTCAAAATACCGACTTCGTGGAGAACTGACAGCGTATTTCAGTGTTATTTTAAGTACTTTCTACTTTAAGTCAACATTTATCAAAGAAAAGATGTTAAACAGACCATTGGAGATCCCAGGCTGGAGCTCGGGGACAAGGCTGAGCCGAGAAATAGACAAAATAGACCACTGATAGTGTGTTAATAACGGGTAGAAGAGGGCATTCCCTGATGAACAAGGACACGTGGGGAGGAAGGTGTGGCCTGAGCCCACTATGCGGCCCTGGGGAACGAGAATATTCTAGGGATTCCGTAGAGGACAAGAAGCCAGTAGAGGAGATATGGAAAAGGTAGTCAAAACACAGGAAGTTAGCCAAAAACGTCTCGGTACAGAACCAAGTGAAGAAAATATTACAAAGAGATGGGAACAGTTAATGGAGGGATCGTAAGGGATGAAAGTAAGTTATTTCAATAAAAGCTTCAGCAACAGAGCGGTCATGAATAACATTGACAAGAGAGGTTTCTCAGCGAAGTGGAGAGTCGGACAGAAGTGGATTCAAGAGAGAGTGGGCAAAGGTCCCAGGAGCAGTGAGAAAACTCGTTGGTGGGCTGGTCAGTGTGGTCTCAGACCTCCCGTGTTTGCTAGGTAATGCTGGTGCAAGTTGGCTGGCCCCTACCTGCCACGGGGACTCTGGGAGAGGAGCTATCTTTCTCAGTGAGTGTTGCTCCCAGGGGCTGGCTCCCAGGTTCTTGCAAAGGCTTGTCTAGGTTGTAAAACTGGCAGAGGGCTGAGAGATTTACATCTCAAGGGGGCAGAGGAAGAACACACAGCTGCAAGCGTTCTAAGAAAAGGGATGTTAGGGGTTGCTCTGTCTTCAGGAAGAAACCTGTCCAAAGTGTAGTCGGATTGAGGGGGCAGTATGGCCTCGTGGAATCCATGTGACCTCTTGGTCACATGGAATCTTAGCTAGATATGGAGCAATGTCAGAGAAGGGGGAGCAGGGGCAATGCCTCATGAAGAGTGTCAGGACCGATGGGTTAATCATCATAAAGAAAACGATCGTGGTGAATTAGGGTTACTGCTAAAAATAAGCAGGAAAAATAGGAGCTAGTGGTTGATAAACAGAGTACTTAACATTGAGGGTTTTAAAAAAAAACAGTATGAAGTTACAGATCCTAAGAGATTCTAGGCTATAACCGTGGAACTGTGAAGCTCAGATGAGATTAGGACGAGCTGCTTGAAGATAGGAGTCAGTTGGAGGTTTTGGTAACACGGCTGCTTCAGTAACGAAGAATGAAGATGGAGACATTCACTGAAAGGTAGCAAATGAGCCTGGTGTTAAGGGCTGAACAATGGCTGGGGAGGTATCAGGGATACCAACAAGAAAGTGCTATGGTCTGATAAACACTAACAAAAGACATTTGCTGTTGCTGCTTTGTCCTGTGTGTGTGTTGGCACGGGTTGGCTGGCGTGGGAGCGGAGGGGGAAGAAGTGAGAAGAGGAGGGAACCACCTCCAGAGCCTGTGGAACTGAGGAATGGCGGCTGGGTTTTTCCTCCCACGGTTCCGTCAGATCAGGAAGGTGAAGGGGATGTCCCAAGAAGGTTCTGGAAGGTCTGGTGGTGAGCTCTGGAAGATTTCATGGCAGCGCGTTTTGTGGGATTTGGAGGGATGGGGGATGAGGTCTCACGAGGGAGCAGACAGAGCCATTGGAGAGATGTCCATCGGGTGGTGAGTCACCTGGAAGTTTGAGCCTGAGGGGGAGAGCTGCAGAAATAGGGTTTGAAACATATGGTGGGATTAGCACTGCTGTTCTCTGAGGGCGGTGGGAGTAATCACTCTAATCATTGCCTCCTTCTAGGAATGACTCTCTGGGGCCGAGTAAATCAGGAGACAGATGGTGTCCTGGCTCAGGGAAATGACTTGCCAGCAGCGGGGAGGTGGGGGGGACTCTGCACCCCTCCCTTAAATCTCTCAGCAGGCAACGTCGTGCTCCGAGAAGGGGGCTCTGCTGAGGGCCCGTCATCCTTGTGATGGCGACCGCTCCCATCAGCGTGAAAACTTCCAGCCCTACAGTGAAATGATTCATGATGTTATTATGGTGGCATTAAAACCATGTAAATGTGTCGCCCTTCACTCATTGTTTCGCTGGAAAGATTAACCAGTTGTGGATGATTGCCACTGGGCAACACATGGATGTTGACATCCCACGAATGCATTTAAACTGTGTTTTGGAATATTCATTTCTTTGCCCATTTGAAGGTGAGAGGAAGGGTGACTCAGTGAAAACATCTAGGGGCTCTTTCCTTGCAATCCTATATTTGCGATTTTTTTTAGGAACCTTCAGAAGGAGAGGTGTGCTCTCCGGGGAGGGCACCCCGTGGGGTGAATGTCTGTGTGCTCTCACGGTGTCGCACTCAATCCTGTCCCCATCCACCCAGCCCCGGCAGCTCCCGGCCCTCGCGGTTCCTGCCCACGGTGGGACTCCCTGTCAGGAAATGGATTCTGTGAAATTATTCTGCTCTGTGCAAGCTTACTATTCAGTCAATGCTGACAGATTCCTGGAGCTAACAAGGCACTGTGTCAAAATGACATTTCTTTATAAGTTGTATTAATGTTTTAAAATCTGGGCTCCTGAGGTGTAGGCTTCTTAATCGAGTTTGCAGAGACTGAGCATTTCTCTAAGAGCAATGCTGAATGTAAGCTCTTGTTTGTTTGAAATGTACAGAAATGGAATTACAAACTCTACTGAGGCATATGTGTATGTGTTTAAATAATTTTGAAATACTTACACTTAAATATATGTAAATATATGTGAATATTACATGCATTTTACAATGTAATTATTTATTTTTCAAGGACATTCTGTGCATCAGAAAAGCATCTGGAAGTACAATAAATCAGGCTTTGATTTCTTCTTCACATATGACTGTGAATTATTACTTACATGGAAAGAAAACTCAAATTATGTATATATATATATATATATATATATATATATATGTCACCTGAAAAGACTTAACCCCCAAAGCATCTTGTTTCCAAACCACACGAATGTAGCTGGTTTTCAAAACAACAGAGGTGAACTAGATTCCTCGGTGGACTGTATCATGTGAGAAGAGAAACTATCCAATTTCCTATGAGATTTTATAGGATGCAAGTGTAATTTCTGGGGCATCTTCTTTAAGGCAATATTTGGAATGTGCCACTGTCTTCTAAACGCAAATACATCATTTCGGTGATTTCAGCTTAATCAAATAAACTCAAAACAAGCAATCTACAAGGAAAAGTCCACAGATTTACTAAATCACACAACAAAATAACCTAACACTCAGTGAGTGTATATACATCCCATAGGTCTTTCTATTTTAAAAAAAGTCAAAAGCAGTTTCTGTAGTGGGGTCATTTCTTTGTGAATATCCCCCATTGCAGCCTAATTCCTTCGGAAAGTGGATGCCACAGCAAGACTTCGGAAACTGACTCAACCCTAAGAAGCCAAATAATGGATGACTTTCACACACACGCATTTTTGTATTCTGAAGCTATAAAGGTAGCATGCAAAAAATGGGAGAAAAGTGGTGGCGTGTAAAGATCCAACCGAGTTCTCAAGTGTAGCAAACCCCAAGACAACCCTGAGACAAACAGACAAAAATTTGCTCTTACAAAAATATCATGTGAAGATGATAATTCTAAAACTTGGGAAAATCAGAGAGTTCTTTTAAGAAGAAAGTCAGTCCTAACTGGCACTGGAGAAAGGCTTACCACCTGCCTGGGAGAACAAGTTTTAGCTGCAGGTGAGGAAGTAAACAAGCCTTAAAAAGCTTTCCTCGGAACAAAACATGCAGGAGCGGAGCTGGGGAAAGTGGCTCCCGGGGAATGGAGGCGGGGTCCCTGTTCCCTCGGCCCGCGGGGAGGCTCTGTGCTCTGCGGACCCAGCACCAGCCAGCGGGCTGGCTGTCCCTCCACTCCTCGCCTGACAGCTATGAGGAGTATTTGGATGCCCGCTCTGGCTGATGCTCGTTGCTGCTGCTGCTGCTGTTTTTATTTCTTTTCCTTTAATAACAACACTCCCCTTTTTTAATAGGAAAATTCTGGTTGTCAATATTATTTTATAGATGATTTTTGGTGGCATATCAGAACACCAAATAGGCAATGAAATATCGATATTTGAGCTCTGCTCGGAAAGAATAAGTGTACCTACAGAGCAATAGAGAGATTACGTACCTTCTGAGTTATCATTAAAAACATCTATTTCAAGCTGATATGAGAAGAAGAAATTTAATGCACCAGTCAATTAGATGTGTGAATTAGCTGAAATAGAACAGGTGACAAAGGAATCAGTGTATCTGATACCAGAGAAGGATTACGGCCTTTGGTCTGAGTTCGAAATTGAGGTGGAGATTTAGTCACGACATAACCCTGTAAAAGGTACACACTGTGCCTGGATGTTCCCCGAGTCCCTCAGACACCCACCATTCTCCCAGTAATCAGACACTGGGAGAAGTGAACTAAAAGGTGAATCTAAGGCAGGGGCTGGAAGCTAATTATTAATTATAAAAATCATATTGGACTACTCAACTCAAACTTTGTCCAGTGCAACAGGTATTCATGCCTCAGTGTCCTGTGACAATGGCCTCCAGAATGTTTTTAAGAAAATGAGCAGAGATTGAATCAGGATTGTATCTATTTTCTATATACAGTAGAAAGTATGGGTTTAGTATCCGACTGGTACCACCTAGTAATCTGGTGTGACCTTTACCTTTGACCTTTGTGGATACAGACTTTGACTTTGTGACTTGTTAACTGAATGCCTTCAGTGAAAGTCACAATTCCTATCCACTTTCATCTTTGTTCTATAAGCTAGTCAGTTGCAGGCTTTCATATGCCGTTTGAAAGATTAAGCCCCTTGTTACCATTATAGCACTTGAAAGAGAGATTAACAACGTCTGAATATATTAGTGACAATGTAACCTTTACATTTCTGTTCCTGTTACTCAGCTGAAGCCTAAGGACTTGGCTGAACAATGCGTTTCTTGTTCTGCAAATATTTCTGAGTACCAAAATGAAATATTTTTAAAAATGCAACAAAGAACAGATGTCCCTCAAGAAATCTTGCTTACATCTAGAAAAGCTAGGCGAAGGAGGCAACCCAGCGCTATTCCACGGCAAATGCCCTGTCTCCTGCACCAGTACATCTACATCCACACAGGGCATCTTGGGCACTGGCCCTCCTGCTCTGGGATCCCACTACGGTGGCTTGACTTGGCGCCCGCGGGTGCAGCTCTTACCCAAAGTCCCGGTGGTTTATGGAACAAGAGTCATTCTGGCACAGGCTGGTCTTAGGACTATAGATTTTGGTTCCTGATATTAATGGAGAAAATCCTTGGTTTGTGGAAGCTTCACTCCAGATAACAGGTGACCACAGTGCATTGAGGAAGATAGGCTGACTTAGGAGAAAAGGTTACTTGACCCTTGGCTAAGACATTTACCAAAGACATTATTTTGATGCTTAGAATTAACATTTGATGTAAATCACAAGAGCAGGCCCTAAACAATGCAGGAATCATTAACATCGCAGTTATAATTTCTTCCCTTTCCTTTATTTTGTTTTCAACACTACATTTTCCTAGATAATTTGATCACTGAGTCAGAACCTTGGCAATGTTTGCTCATTACACAGAAAGTAACTAGGCCTCATTCTATGTGACATGAGTTTCTGGAGGGCAATGTGTTATCGATGATGACACCAGTTCTTAAACTGGGTGTCTTGATTTTAGGGGGCAGTGTGACCTGGAGCCCCATCTACACGAGTGTGACAGTTTACCAGTGCCCTCCTATCAGTCTCCTGCATGTGTGGTGGGGGTCCTGCCTTGTGTACCCGCGTGGATCATCTCACGCCTGAAGAAACACTCCCTCCAGGATTAGCGTATTTTAGATGAATAGGTCAAGCCAAGGATGGAAGCCAGAACAATGGAAGTGCTTATCATCAGCGGCACAGAAGGCCCCAAATCCTCCTAAAAAAAAACCCAGCTGCTTAGGAATACTATGTGAGCATGTTCCATAGGCTTAAAATAGTGCTTTTTTAATGCACGGCCAAGGGTGGCATTCAAACCAAGAACCTTCTATGTCACATTGCAATGTGTGCATTTTCAATTAAATTACTTATTTAACCTCAGTTTCAATAACTCCTGGGAAAAAGGAGTCCTGATTCAATGACATATCAAATATTTTCTCGTTCCCAATTTACAAGGAAGCAGGGAAACAAGAAATTATGGGGAGGGACTTTAATCTTCTTTTAAAACAAATATGTAAATTATGAATGTAATCATTGCTGGATTATTTGCCTATGATAAATGGTCTTTTGAAAACATTTATTTTGTTTACAACTTTCCCTTTCTATTTACTTTATTATATTTTAATTCACAGATCAATGCTAACTTTTTCAGCAATGGATGAAAACATGTATATACAGGCACTTCTAAATAAGTATTATTTATCTATCAAGGTAAAATCTGTTCAAATGCAGAAGCATTCCAATGAACTTTTAATAGTACTGTGTTCTTATACTTTATATTTCAGGTAAGTTATACCATGTAAATAAACAAAATCCAAGAGACACATATATTTATATTTGTTTTTAAATGATCTTCAGTACTAGCCATATATCCCTTAAATCTAAAAAGACAAAATCTTCTTTTAAAAACAACATTCCATAGTATCATCATCCTTTCCAGGGAAGTTAATAAAATGTGTATCTGTAGGTATATTGCAACTTATGTCATTTGATATTTTTCTTTTTTTGTTGAATGTAAGTAAGTCTAATAGCAATTTTTATAAAATCACTTCAGATAAATTATCAATTGAAAAAATCTGCACACTATATTTAAGTAAACAGATAATTTTAGGGTATATTTCAAGAATTCAAATGCTATAATGACAGTTCTCAAGTAGTTTGCAAACCTTCTGGAGGAAAAAAAACACAAATCTACCAACTTTGCAACAATCAAATAAAAATATGAAAATACACACTGCACGAATGGAGAACCAGGATGCTGGGGAACTATCAGACCCACAAAGGCAACAACCTGGGCTGATTCCATCTCTCGCAAACGCGATGACCAATCACACCGACCCTGGTCCTTTGTTTTCCCAGGGCAACATCGAGAGTTGGGGCCAAAATTCCGCAGCTGCTTTGGGGTCTACACGTCTGTGAATTGTTAAGTCCAAAGAAGCACTATGATTTGAAGTTGTTAAGAAATGCTCCATAAACAAAAGAAACAAAAGAATGGACTACCATGGACTTCGCGATCCATGGTAGTCGTATATTATCTGGTTAAGACAGTCGGGGATGTCCAGCCTGTTGGCATCTCTGGGCCACACTGCAGGAAGTCGAGTCGCCTTGGGCCACACATTAAATACACAAACACAAATGAAAACTGAGGAGCAAAAAAAAAGTTTTAAGTAAATTTACGATTTTGTGTTGGGCCGCATCCGTAGCCATCCTGGGCAGCATGTGGCCTGTGGGCCATGGGCTGGACACCCCTGGGAGAGGAGGAGGGAAGCATTCCCCATGGGACCAGCAGAGCTCAGGAGGAAGTAAGGGGTGAGGGACCAGATGGGAAGGGGACCTGAACAAAAACCGTGCATGCATCCCAGGCAGTGAGTGCTAGGCAGCAAGAGACTGACGTGTAAGGACATGCCTTGAATTTAAGCGGAAGAGCCTGGACGGCGCTGGGCGTGAAGTACAGAGCCAGGGAGCAGCGGGAGCGCGGGGATGGCATAGGGAAGGAATCTGCCGCGGGGACGCACAGTCCGGGACGGACTGCAAGGCGGAGATAAGAACCAGTATCCATCAGGGGGCCACGCGGTTGTCCAAGTCTGCAGGGGAGGCAGCTTAGGGTGTTGGCAGGCGCAAAGGACAGGACAGAGTCAGCTGTCACTTCTGGGAAGAATTCGGAGGAGCTGGAGGTGACTGAAATGATCACAGACCGCTACAGAAGTGAAAGTCTGCATGCGTAGCCCTTCGGGCGCCATCTAATTCCAGGTTTATTGCTATTTTAAAAAAAGATTTTATTGATTTATTTTCAGAGAGGGAGGGGAGAAAGAGAGAGAGAGAGAAACATCAATGTGCAGTTGCTGGGGGTCATGGCCCGCAACCCAGGCATGTGCCCAGACTGGAAATCGAACGTGCGACACTTTGGTTCGAGGCCCGCGCTCAATCCACAAAAATGTTGTTAAACATCTATCTTTCTAGTTAGTATCATTCTTTACCTGGCCGCCTTGTTTTGAGGCCAAATTGAAATAGGACCAAGTATTGCGGGAGCCCCACATGAGCTTGATAGGATCCCACAATTACTAATTGGGATTCCTTGTAGGCCTGACCTCACTACACGTGTATCCATGCTCCCCGTAAGATTTAAACACAAAATAGTCACTCAATAGACACTCAATAAACACAAAATAGATACTCAATAAATAACCCGTTGGTGGATTAAGTGAATGAGTGAACTTAATGTTTAAGCCTAAGTTACTTCATCCATTGATGGGTAGAAAAGAATACATAAATTTTAAAAGGTGAGAAAGTTACATTAGATAGTCTAAAAAGTATTAATTACACTTTACAAACATTAGTTGTTTCCCTAGGTAAAAAATGCAGACTAAAGTTTCAAATATTTTATTGCTTAAATGTTTGGTTAAATAGTTCAAACATTTTTTTCAGTAATACCCACTGTTTATGTGGTCACATTGTGTGGCAGCTCGTGTTGAATGCCCGTATTTTACAAGTAGGACACTGAGGCACAGAGAAGTTAAACGCACCGCTCACTGACACCGAGCTGGGGGTGACAGGGCAGCAATTAATCCTTGCAGCGACAACCTCCAGGCTCCTTCTCACCGGTCCCTCTTACACTGCGTTTTACCAAACACGTGGAGCAAGAATCATAACGAACACCAAGGGAGGTGCTACGAATCTGATAAGGTCCATCACAAAGGACTGACATCACACTCCAGGGGTCAGGGAGTCACCGAGGAGTTTCAAGTCTGGGAGTCTGACTTGGTTGGATTTTGTTGGCAAGAGCTCAGTCTACGATACATGTCACTCTGAGACACGAGGCGGTAGGACGGGAGCCTGGAACTCCCAGGTAGCGTTTACAGCAGAGCTCAGCCTGGGAATTATGACTGGGGAGGAGAGCGGGGGAGGAAGGAATGAGATGAGGCGAGGCCCACGGTGGGGTTCAACGGTGAATGCAGTGTTTTGTTTAGGTCCGCTCCGGCATGATCGTGGACAAATACCAGGATTTGACACGAGATTCACTAGCGCTTGATACAAAGGATTTGCTGCGTTTCATTTTTGATGGGGATCTAAAACACTGATGTAACTTGTCACAAAAGTTAGAGATGCTACGGCATTGCATTCAGGCTGTGATAATGGCATGCACGTGGGATAATGATTCTGAAACAGTTCAGGAACCCAACTGAAGGGGCTGGGAGGAAAGAAAGAATGAAGGATAATTCCTAGGTTTCTAAAATGAGTGTATCAGCACATGTCAATAAAAATAAAATAAAGCCAAGATACTAGGGAGATGAGTTTTAGAGACTGGGTTAATTATTGCACATAAAAAAGGCATATTTTATAAACCCAGGACCCAGAGATTAAAGCAAAAGCCACTGTACCATGGGCAAAGATGGAGTGGGCAGCAACACGCAGGAAGGGCAACAGACACTGTCCGACAAAGGAGGAGAGAAGGGACAGAGGAGTACGATTCAGAAGATGCCTCGTCCCAACATCGCCGACCTCCAGACAACAAGTGACCTCTCAAAATAGCTCATCGCTTTCAGTTCGCTCGCTCTGTCTTGCTCATTAGATTTTGTGCCTGGAAATATTTCCCTATTGTTCCTCACTTGCACATAGATTTTGCAAGTTTAAATTATTGTCAAAAACTCGTCATATCCTTCACTTTCAACTTAACGTAGCATCTTGCAGATTTTGACTCGCCGAAATGTGACATTTTGGCCTGTCTTCCTCTCTGCCCATTTCATGATTTTCATCATCCTAATGCAAAGGCTGTTTGAGAAAGAATACATTCTGGCTCAGAGAAAGCGTCTATGATAGAGTAATTTAATTTTTAAATAAATATGAATATTGATGAAACCTGCTGGTTCGGTCAGAATCCATTCTGCACAAGAAAGCCCACACCGGATATTTTAATAGAGGTGAAGAAGGAATAAAGCAGCCCTTTCAGCCCACTGCGGGAGTTGGCCATTGTATGTCTCTGGTGAACATACATGACTTCATAGAACATTGACATCAAGTCCCTGTAAGTGGGAGAGAGCTTACAGGGACAGCTCTCAGAAACAGTGGCCGCCATTCCTCGCTCCCAGGGAAGGGAGTGGCTAGTTCTCTGTCATCGGTGCCAGCTCTACGCTCGCTCTTCTCGTGTACGTCCTAATTAGAAGAATAACATAAAAATAAAACTTTTCATAAAAATAAAACAGCCCTGGCTGGCATAGCTCAGTGGATTTAGCACGGGCTGCAAACCAAAGCATCGCAGGTTCGATTCCCAGTGAGGGTACATGCCTGGGTTGCAGGCCATGACCCCCAGCAACCTCACATTGATGTTTCTCTCTCTCTCTCTTTCTCCCTCCCTTCCCGCTCTAAAAATAAATATATAAAAAATAAAAATAAAACAATAATATAATGACCATCACTTTTCAATAGCACCCACTTCAGAGCAAAGAAATTCCACTTCTTTGCGTTCTTCTCCAAACCACCTAACACGAACCCCGATCTACTCCTGCACCAATCCTGTTACTATCTCTTGAGCACCCCCGCACCCCCCTCCCTCCAAGTCTTTCCTTGTGGGTTTGCTCTGGCTACAACAAGCAAACCCACACTTGGACCTAATAAAGCAAAGTAAACTCCACGAAAGCGGTGTATCTAAAGCAGTCTTCCCGAAGGTCACTGTCAGAGGGGGCGGTAACGAAGACAGCCACGGCAGGGCAGCTGCTTCAGAGCCTCGTGCCCAGAAATCATCATTGTTTGACTCATCAGAGGTTCCCTGGAAAACTCCCGCTTGAAAGACAATCTTGAGCACTCAAGGGTCAGTCAGTGTGGAAAACATTTTCCCCAAGGAAATACTCATGGAGAAAGAAATCGCACCAATAAAGGTAAAAACAAAGATGAATATATAAAACACAGTATAAATACATTTGTCTAATGCCATTCTTACTTTTTCTCTTATATGATTTTAAAAAACGCATAACCTGAGCAGCATCGATCTGTGTTGATGGGCACACGATGGTTAAAGAGATAATTTAATGACGATAGCTGAACAAAGAATGAGCAATGGAGTAGAGCTACACACCAGCAAAGATTTATACACAATTGAAATGAAATGAGCATTGATCCAAACTTGATTGTTATAAATTAAGATGGTCAATTCAACCTCCCGGGCAGCCGCTAAGCAAATAACTTAAAACAATATACTGAAAAATGACAAGGGAATTAAATTGAAACACATTGTTCCCCGGCCCTGTGTGAGTCTTTCTGATTCCCATCGGTGAAGTTAATCTCAATAATAGGAGATCCTGGTAATTTCCTGTGGGCCCTCGCAGAGTATAAATGTGCTGGGGATCCCTGCAACTCATCAGCTGTCTCTAGAAAAGGATTCACCGGACAAATCTTGGTCCCCAAGCCTTACCTTACTGACAAATCTTTGTCAATATCAACCACCAGTCAGTTTTTTTTTAAACATTTCATTTATTTATTTTTAGAGAGGGGGAAAGGAGGGAGCAAAACATCAATGTGTAAGAGAAACATCAATCGGTTGCATTTTGGAGGTGCCCCTACCACACCCCTATTGGGGACCATAACCCAAGCATGTGCCCTGACCGGGAATTGAACCCACGATCTTTCACTTTGTGGGATGATGCCCAAACAACTGAGCCATACCGGTCCAGACAACCACCAGTTTTGAATCAAGAGTCACAAACAGCTAAAGAGATTGGCCGAACTTGGGTTGAATGAGACCGTGCTTTCTCATGGCACTTCCTGCCCTCACTACTGGGGCCCAATAGGCTGGATGTTGACCCAACACAGCGTCCAATCCCCACCTTGATGGTGAGAAACAAAGTAACAAGAGTGGCGAGAGAACCTGGAACTCTCTTTAGGGGTGGAACAGACTCCCCATGTGCACGGTGTGTTGGAGAATTTCATCTCGTGAGAAAAGCTCTCGCGTTTTAGATAAATGGCAGCAGTCGCTGAAGCGTGCATATTCGAATTGTGATTTGTTTGTGACTCCTGTCTCTCTCGTTGGTCACCTGCAGTTCTTCCAAGCCCTGTGATTTCCATGAGCCACAGTCAAGGCGTGTTCTGGTGAGCAAAAAATAGCATCGGAGCTGCACACACACAGGCTTTCTATTTGCTGTTTATCGGACCAGACGCTAGTGATTTATTAACGTGCCTATGTGCCGAATGACTCATGTATTGTCTTTTTGCCTGTTATTATTATTATTACTGGAGTTTGAATTTAATAACTGCTTTCAACGGGAAGACAAGTGAAGCTAATAATTATAGAAAATATGAAAATCTACATTGCCCTGAAGATTTTTTGAATCTTGTACAGAAACACAGAATTTTGGAGGTAAAGAGAACAATGAACAAGTTAATGGTCTTCTTGCGGGTTGTAGGAAACATTAGCAGGAAAGATGGCACTGGATCATATTCTAAGTTCTCTGAAGCCAAGTTTTTCGTGGTTGTTTTACCTCTAGCTATGCAGGAGAGATAATAAAGCACCACATGAACAATTACCGAATACATGGATTACTGAATCTTCCGCTGTTTCCCATTATCTGAAAAATTCCTTCAAGGTACGAATACTAGTATGATCAAATATTACAAAGATAAAAAGTATAGCCATATAGCTTTCCTCTTAGGGTTTTTTTTTCTTTTCATTAATTTAAAAAAATTATATTTGAAGCCCTACTAGATGCCTAAATCTGTAAAAGGCATTGAAGTAAGTGGAATTAAGACACTGGCTGTCTCATATCTCAGGTTATGTATAGTTCTGTAAGGAAAGTGAATCCCTAATATAAGTGGGGACCCCCCCAACCAGAATTTATTTATAAAAAGATGTGCATTTATTCTTACATGTTTAAACTTCAGTCACCTTCAAAGTACTCTCCATTTGATGCAATACACCTAGGGAGACATTTTTCCCACTGCCCAGAACAGTTTTCGAACTCGTTGATTTTGATGCCTTTTAGTGCTTCTGCCATTCTGTGCTTCACCTCTTCCCCATCGGCAAGATGTTTCCCTTTGAGGACTTTTTCATCCGGGGAAACAAGCAACAGTTGTCCTGGGAGAGATCCTGGGAATGGGGCACGGGGGCCATGCTTTTTTTGGACAAAAACTGCCGAACATTCAGCTCAGTGTGGGCAGGGGCGCTGGTAAATCACCCATCATGGAATGGGCAAAGGTGTTGAACGATCTTCAAAAAAATTTCACTGAAGCTGAACACAGCATCTCACAACAACGCCAGCTGGTACACTGATACAGATGGGTTCCTAGAACACTCACCTAGCCGGGGAAGCCTGCGCTACCAGGACCCACCCTCCAGAATATAATCCTGTTTTTATTTGGGGGGCGTCCCCCCTCATATAATGTGATAAGTCCATTGCAGAGCTATCTTGCTCAGAACAAATAAAACTTTCTACTTGGTTTCCACACATCACTTAGAAAGGCTGGTGCATTAATTACGATGTTGGTATTTCAGCCCTTGCCCATATCCCTGAGACCATATCTGCTTCAACCAGTTCATAAATTGGAGGCTGGCTACATCATCATTTTACCTCGGCAGCCTATTTATCCC
Organism: Phyllostomus discolor; assembly: GCF_004126475.2. Taxonomy (NCBI): domain Eukaryota; kingdom Metazoa; phylum Chordata; class Mammalia; order Chiroptera; family Phyllostomidae; genus Phyllostomus; species Phyllostomus discolor. The sequence goes on along the minus strand of NC_040917.2, from coordinate 21,165,722 downwards.
TGTACATGACTTATACATTTCCATAGTGTGTGTTCTTTCTTTATTCTTCTCCACATCCTGTCTTTCTCCCTTGATTTTCCAGGTTTAATTTTTTTTTAAATGTCTCTCTGGGATATTTACTTTTGCTCATATTGAGTGATGTTTACATGTTTCCCGTCGCAATGCCCTAATTATTATTTTCAGTGACTTTATGATCCTGTATGCTATGAGGAATACGAAATGTATTAAAGTGTTAAAACCACAATCATTAGATTTAGGTGCACCTGTGGCAAACAGCAATGAAGGCAACATTAGTGCATTGGATATGCATTTTACCTCTTTAGGTTCAAGTTAAATAACGGACTGGACACTATACATTTGAGCATCTTAGTAGCTTTTGTTTTCAACATTTAAAATATCCAGCTACAAACACATTCAAGAGTTTATCAAAAATTTTTCTCAGCTTAATTTCTACACTCATTGATCTTGAGATCACTAAGGGAGATGACTCAAATGTTAGTTCATTCCATTTCTTTCTCAAAGAAAGAAGAAAATCTAATAAGGAGTTCTTAAATAAGCTATTAAACTTTCAATACTAAGAATCTTTTGAAAAATGTTCTGGAGCATGCTGTCAGAATATTTTGGCAGAACGACATAATTACGTTCAACAAGCCACCGGAGCCCACAGAGGTATACAGAAAATGAAACAAAGTTTTACTAAAGAAAATAGAATCATTATTTTCTTACTGGCAGTTATTGATGACTAATCAAATACTAGTATCAATTTTTATTTGCTAAATACTTTCTTATATTTACAGAAATAATGGGGTACATAGAATATTACAGTTTTCTACCACAGGAAAAATGTGCTTTGTGGTTTTAGATCTCTGTATTTGTATGTAAATGAGAGTGGAAATTGCTTTCATTGAAACACAATTTTCTAACTATTCTTTATGAATTTCAATAATTTTTGCTGATAGATGTCTATGGACAAAACAATTTAAAATGGATGTTTTCCTGTTTATGAGAAAAATACAAGTTTTTTTAAAAAAATTCATGGTAAAATGTGATTATTAAAAATTTCTGTCAATATGTTACAGGTATAGATAGTATCTAAAACATGTTCCTTTTTATAGAAACACAATTCCAGGGAAAGGTATATTAAGATAATAATATCTAAATGCAATTTCTGGAAGCCATTTTCCAGAGATACACGTGATACGGGCTGGGGAAAAATGACTTAGTGTGCATTGTGAAAAATCACTGGAAGGAAACAACCCTGATGCTTTTTTCCTAAAATCATCACACTGAATTTTAAATACTTTCTCAAATTCTTTAATATGTTTAGGATATATTTAATTTATTTAAGTTAATTCTGTCAATGCAAATACAGCATTTGTCAGACGTTTTTATAAAGCCTTTCCATTTCAGAAATTGTTTTTATTTTATTTTTCCTCTATATTTATACTCCCTATTTGCAACCCTCGATTCTATTGTGTTCTTTAAAATTTCCAGTCTTTTTTATTAGCTTGACAGAAGTAAAAATGTGTGACTCCCTACACATTTTTGCAATTATCCTCTCTAAATTTAACAGCATTCCATCAATTTTGGGCATAAGTGAATCAAATACCTGGAAATCACTCAGAGCCATCCTGAAGAAATACTCAGGTGCACATTACATCCACAACAAAACTAGCGACCACAAGCCAAGATTTACATGGGGCCAAATGCTTTCAATTACCTTGCAAACGTATTTATGAGGACACACAGATGGCGGGTGAGGCTGCGGGATTTCAGAAAAGGAGGTGCAAAAGCAATTGCTATCGTCTGAACCACAAAAGTAAGTTGTTTTCCACATAAAAGGGTAGGGAAACGATGCGGTGAATTCCACACACGGTCTAGAAGGGGGGACTCTGATGGACAGACACTGTAGGCGCAATCACACGAAGTGCCTGGGATCGACCTCAGTAAATGAGCGGTGGGAAGAACATCTACACACCTGCCTGTAAGTGCAGAGTGACGCCACCACTCACGGAAAGTCTCGGGGAACAGCGGGGACATTCAGATATAAACAAGGTTTCATGACGGGGAGGCTGGACAGCAGGCACTGCGGAACCCCTAACATATCATGCGTTGGAACGCGTAAGCAAGCGTTCGGAAAGGGCTGCTGCGTTCCCACCAGAAGTCGCCATCCAACCAGCAGTCACACGCATACTGAGGCCTGGCGGGGATGCTGGGACCGGGAACCCAGCTGTGCTCTCGGTGGATCGGCACATCGATGCAGCCACTGTGCGCCGAAGTATGGAGGCGCCCCAAAAACGATACATAACCCTACCATGCAACCCAGAAACCCCACTCTCGGATACGTAACTGAAGAGAATGAGAACGCTAATGTGAAAAGATACACACACCCATGTCTACTGCAGCATTATTGACAATAGCCAATATGACATGAAAGCAACCTTGTTATCCATCAAGAGGTGAATGGGTAAAGATGTGGAGTATTACTCATAATGGAATATGACTCAGCCATCAAAAGAATGAAATCTTGCCCTTTGCAACAACACGTACGGACTTAGAGAATGTTATGCTAGGTGAAATAAGTCAGACAGAGAAAGGCAAATACTGTATGGTCTCCCCTCCATGTGGAATCTCAAAAAAGAAAACAATTAACAAACAAAGCAAAAACAGACACGTGCAAATAGAGATGAAACTGATGGCCGCCCGAGAGCCTGGTGGTGGAGAAAGGGAAGGAGAAACATAGTCAAAAATATTGTGGTATGTTTTCACAGTGACAGGTGACCACTGGGTTTAGTGTGGGGATCGCATTGCAAATTATATAAATAACCAGTATACTGTATACCAGCTATACTCGAATTTCTAAAAAAATTCATATCTACATATTGTAAGATTTTAAAATTTCCTATAACCGAAGGGTCTAATGGGTAATTCAGATCGTTATTATTAGAATTACTTGCCCTGGCTGGTGTGGCTCAGTGGATTGAGTGCTGGCCTGTGAACCAAAGGGTCAGCACTTCAATTCCTAGTCAGGGCACAGGCGTGGGCTGTGGGCCAGGTCCCCAGGTGGGGACAGGCAAGAGGCAACTACACATTGATGCTTCTCTCTCTCTCGTTCTCCCTCCCTTCCGCTCGCTCTAAAAATAAGTAAATAAATAAATATATAAATAAATAAATATTCAAAAACTACTGTCCATATACAATTGATCGAAACGACATATGTATTACTGATTTTGATAAATGACTATTGACATCAAGCACAACTTTCATTGGAAACGCATGTCTTACCAGCACGGGCATGCTGTGTTCCTTTCCTCAATTAGTTCAGGCACGTGAGAATGAACAGATTGCTGTCTGAATGACACAACATTCAGATTTACTTCCTATGTTTCTGGTGTTATAATTCTGAGAAGACTTGTCCTCATCGATAAGATGAGATGCCAATCAAATTGTCAATTCCCCAAGTTATATGCCAGAAGTCACACATATATCTACCTGTAAAAATGGCTTTAATGATAAAAAATCCAGTAGTCTCAGGGAAGACGTTCAATGCCTCTGAGCCTTCCTTTCCCCGCAGGTGAAATGACAACTATCTCAATGTGAGTTATTTGTGAGCGGGGTGTGCGTGCAAACTGCCCGCCACTCTGCCCACCACATAGAGGGGGCGAAGAGTGGCAGCGCCCTCCTGGTTTTAAATTTTTTTTAAAGATTTTATTTATTTATTTATTTTTAGAGAGAGAAGGGAGGGAGGGGGAGAGAGAGAGAGAAACATCAATGTGCGGTTGCTGGGGGTCATGGCCTGCAACCCAGGAATGTACCCTGGCTGGGAATCGAACCTCGGACACTTTGGTTCCCAGTCCGCGCTCAATCCACTGAGCTACGCCAGCCAGGGCTTGGTTTTAAATTTAACAACAAAAAAATGCTAAAGATTTAAAAAGATTATTCTATTCTCAATAAAGTCAATATAATTAACTTTAGGTAATCAATGTTTGTTTGATACGCTCGGGCTTGTAACCAAAGCATCGCAGGTTTTCAACACTTGGAAAATTTTAGCTTAAGGTAAAAAGCTGTAAGTCTAGCAAGTAATGTATTTGTTAAGCTTTTGTTTCAGAAACTATAGATAAGGCCCATCCTGGCTCTTGGGAAAAGCAGCCGACCTCCTGGGGCACTGGCTAGAGATTACCGCCTGGGGACATCCGCCTGGGGCCATCCGAACCTTAGTTCCAGGAAGAGCAGACAATCACCCTTGCCCCTGGGAAACAGCTAACTGCCCAGGACAGGAATGCTGCAGCTTCTGAATCTCAAAGCCCTCACTGCACCTTGTTGTCCTCCCCCACCCTCTGATAAAAGATCTGGCCAGGAAAAAGAAGGGAAAAAGAAGGGAAGATGGTTTGTTAGGGTATGAACCCGCCATCTTCTCGGATCGCCCACCATCTGAATAAAGCGCCAATAAAAGATTCCATCGCTGTCACTGCTTATTGGATTTGGTAGTGACGGCAGCCCGAACACCTGTGTCTTTTCTGGTTACAAGTTCATTGTTACTAATATGTGTATCAGTGAAATACTGCATCCTGATCTCTTTTCATAGCTAAGGTTTCCTCAGTAATTTGTGTGAAAGAACAAAAATTCAGTAGAGTACATCTGAAGATCTGTTTGGTTTTATGAGCGATTCACGAATCCGGGCAGCCTCCTATCTCGAAAGCAGAAAGGTGCTCCCGGGAGTTGTACAAAAAAGAGGGTTTTTATAAGCAGGAGGAGGGTGGGACAAAGAATTTATTAGCAAAGGAAAAGAATGAAGTCTTTACGCTCCGGCTTGGACATGTTTTGTGGGGAAGGGAAACACAGAGAGGTCTCACCAAGCCCATTATCTCACTAGTGCTAATTGGAAACTTTCAGGTCGACTGTTTCAGTACGGGTCACATTCCTGAAAGATGTTGCAACCGCAGCTAGGCCTTGATTTGCTGTCCTAAGGGCAAATGACTCCATTTTGGGCCTGTTACTCCTTTTTTAACATTTGTAAAAGCAATTTAAAAGGCAGGAGCAATTACAATGTCACCTGTTACAGAAGTTCATTTCTGTCTGCATAACTCAGGAAAGTTAGTGTGGTTTCATTATGAAATTGTTCCACAGGCGATAGGAAAGCATTTCCGTATTGTCAACAAAATAACCATCGCGTGAGAAATTGTTACTTGGCATACCTATCCATTAACTAAAGTGTACACCTAAAAACCATTAGGAAATGAAGGAAATGTAACACAGTCTCACTAAATTGATTTTTAATCTGGTTAGATTCTTAGGTTATTAGTCTTTACAATTACAGTTACTAAGATGCATATTTCAATAATTTTTCATTAGTATGCTCAAAACTTGCCATGCATAAAAATCTCAGCCCTATACTTCTAGTACATGCCTACACGATTTAAATTATATCTAAGGAGACTAAGGAAATAAGGAAGGCCTTCAGATTTCCTTAGATAATTTTATACACACACACACGCACACACATTGAAAGCAAAAGAGTAACAAAAGAACCCATTCACCTGAATGTAGTCAGAGAAGTTTCCTTTAAGGATGACAGGGGAGGGTATGTGGGTGTTCGGTAGGGGAGGTTCCGGAAGGGGCTCTCTGATAAGGTGTCACTTAAGCAGAAATCTAAAAAGGGTCACGAAAGAAAACGAGCTGATATCTGGGAGGAACAAGTTCAGGCGGAGACTTCTGCAAGCACAACGTCTTGCAGCCCATGGTAGGGAGCTGGGCCTCTGTAGTCTGACATGGGAAGACAGCAGATGACCTCACCAGAATGTAACACGATCTAACACAGTTTAAACAAGTCACACTGGGGGCGCTCAGGAAATCAGCCCTTGGGGGTAAAGAGCAAGGCCTGTGGGGAGCTGCTGCAGTAATCCGGGAGACAGATAATGGATGGGACCCGCAAGTGTCAGTGACAACACAGGAAGAAAGAGAATGTTTCAAGTCTAAATACATTTCGTAGGCAGATCTGACGGGATGTTTTTTTGATGGAAAGGGTATGGATTATTAAAAAGAAGACAAGTGTCTCCAAGGTTTTTATCCTGAGAAACTACAAGAATAAAGTTTCCATTTACCAACACAAGAAGACTGGCGGATGGACAGAGTTCCAGGCCCACAAAAAGTCTATGTCAGTTATGAACATGAACACAATTTCCCTGTTTAGTGAAATCATGAATTGAAAAGGGGACGTAGAAGATATGTTCAATATACGGGCAAGTTCATAGAAGCTTTGGAGGCTAAACTAAGGGTTTTACCTTTTCAGGAGATTAGAATCTCTCCCTTCCTTCTTTCCTTCCTTCCTTTTCTTCCTCTGTTTTTTTTCTTTTTAATAACTTTTATTAATGTTCAAATACAGTTGTCTCCATTTTCCCACCATGTTTCTTTCAACAGAAAATGATCTTTAACTTCTTGTTGGAACTCTGTAGGTTAAATACCTTGAATGCATTGTAAAATCCAGCAAGACTTTCCATTTGAAGTGAAATGTGCCACTTGAGCAAAACAGAAGCTATTATTAAAAGTTAGGCTCTGCAAGGAGTCCTTTGGGTTTTCTTTTGTGTTCTCCTCTTGCCAGAGCCCATAAAACACAGCTCAGAGTCCCCCCACCACCACCACTTGTACCTGTCCCCACATCGAGTGTCTCTGGGTATGATCTTGAGAGTGTCTCAGACGGCACCTGCGATTTCTGCAAAGAACACTGGTTTCAGCTCCCCATAAACTGCGTGCTCAGGTTATCCTTGAGTTTCTGGGACTTTTTCATTCCACTTTTGCTTAAAATAGTTTTAAAACATTTCAGTATCACTTCTTTTCATAAATAGAAATAATCAAGTCCTTGTGACTTTGTCTTTAGAAACATCTTTAACAACTTTCACTGACAGTCACGGGGACATGGTTGTTAAAACGCCAAGTCATCCTTTGAAAAAGCAAAGTTAGTTTATCAACAACTCAGACCGGAAACGATGTAACAACGGCTACAATACTCTTAGAGAAAGTGTATCTTTGCTAGTTATATCATCTATAGGAAAAATGACCTCGGAAAAACAGGCAAAATGCCTTATTAAAAAAAAACAGTAATAGTAACAAAAAGATAATATGAATGGTTGACATTATAAAAAATACCATTTTACAAGTTCATATAAGTGTGGAGTAAAATAAAATCCTGAGTAATATGGTTAGTTATTTTGTAAAAGAAATCTAGATTCCTGTTAGCTTTTAGAAACTTAAATTTACAACGGCCACAGTGCTCTCTCTTAATTTACATGTGTTTTCCCCATATTGCCCTCTTTTTCACAGCTCTTTCTTTCTCTCGGATACAATGCTTTATCTGATGTTCCCAGTGCAAATACCTGAAATGATTGTGTGACAGATACTCAAATATCAATAATTTATTTAAAAATTAATGACTAAGTTGATTAGTAAAATACAGGACTAGGATACATGCAATAATGTTACACGTCAAATATTATTACTCCAGCTAAGTTACAAAACAACAGCAAAAACAACCAACACACACAAAAAAAAATGCTTTCAGCCTGGACAGTCTTAATACCCAGCCAGGGAGACAGTTAACTAGATTCAAATCCCTCCCCCGTCCCCACACTAGGCCAAGCAAACAGCTCTCCAATTAGGAAGAATTAGAGATAGAATACGATGCAATCTGCCGACGAAGCCATTCCTAAGACAATACAAAACTCGTTACAGAACGCGAGAAAGGAGAAACACAATTTAGAAACATCATAAATGTAACAGATAATGACTATCACAGACTCAGCTACTCGTAACCAATCCCAGAGGATCAGAACGTGGAACATTTTGATTTATTTGTTGTCTAGTGAACCAAACTCAAATAACTGCCAAGAAATTTCAATGAATTATTGCATGAAATAACAGCAGGGATTGGACTGACAAGGACGCTGGGTACGCTGGGACTTGAAACGCTGAGCAATGGCAGCAGGAGGTCATCCTGCAGTAAGAAGAGGAAACCCATCTGACCCCTGGTGAGTATTCACCATATATAGTCATATAAGGTAAGTAGGTAGGCAGGTAGATGGAGAGATAGAGATGGATAGATGGATGGATAGATGGATGGATAGATAGACAGACAGATAGATATTTTTTCATTTGTCTCATCCCTGGGAACACAGGAAGGATAAAGAGTGGATGGACAAGTCATCAGGGGATTTCCTGTTGAAACTCTGGACTGAGGGCCAGAAATTATAGGGAGAGAGCACTGGAAAGCTCTGTGAGTTTTTCAGAGCTGAGGATAGAATGGGGTAGCTTGTTTCTCGTACTTTCTACAAAAAAAAAATCAAGTCCATTAGAGAGTCTCTTGCCAAAACAGCGTTGAGTGGCTATAATAAATTATAAATGACAGATCATGTGATTGGGCCACTCTGTGACCTGGGACAGGAATGCTCTTTTGACCTATGGAACTGCTTTTCACCTGCGTACAGGGCAGGGCAAACTCCTATTAAAATAAAGGTCTGCTCTTCTTATCCCGCCATGACCCTTGGAAGCCCCAAAGGCACACTGCCGCACCCCTCATTCAGAATGTGTTACATGCCTTGACCCCCCTTTTCTGTCTCCGAGTCTCTCCTGCACGTGGGCTCTCTGGCTCTCTCATACACACGCAGGGCTCCCAGGCGTAGGTGTGTATTTAATGTGGTTATTGTCTCTTGCTAATCCATCTCCTGTCTGTTTGATTATTAGACCAGCCAGAAAAACCCTGAGGGAAGAGAAAAGGTTGGTCCTCCCACACAGAAGCCATGAGCAGTGCCTGTGCTGAGAGATCCTTTCGTGAATTATTTGGGCAAAAAAAGAAGCAAGGACGAGTCCTTGCCATTCAAGAAGAGGGAGCAAGGCATCAGAAGAAGCCAGCAAGGAGGGGACCAGAAAGCTAGTGCTTGGGGACAGATGAGAGAGAGAGTGTGTTGAGAAGAAATCCTGAAGGAGGGAGCATGGAGCAGTTATAAAACCCAGAAGTACAAAAATGAGACTAAATTTACAGAGACGGAAAGAGAGAGAAGGAAGAAGAGGAGGGGGCAGGGGGAAAGAAGGGGAGGGGATAGGAGGGGGAGGAGGAGAGGAAATAGAGGAAGAGGAAGAAGGAGGAAGAGGAGGAGGAGAGGGAGGAGATAGAGAGTTTCCACAGAAAACACTGAGTTGCCTCGAAGGGACGTATTTGAGTGGCTCTCCAACCTCCAATCCCAGCGGTGACCCTGCAGCTCCAGCGCAAAATGCAGTCGGTTCTAGGAAGCAAAGGAGGTGGCGTTTTTGCCACATTTGCACAGCGATCTGTAGACTCGGACAAAGCCCCGCCCGTGGCCAGCTCTCTTTTGGAAAACTGAAGTCAATTGAAAGGATACATTCTGACATACTCTCACCGTTTGCAAAACTGAGAGTTGCCAGTAGTTCTACCTACACAGTTCAAGGACAGTTTAGCACTTTATTCAAAATAAGTTCCTCCGGTCTTTGTTCCATAACTTTGTTCTGTGTGGACAGCTAACATTTTAGTCTTTGGCAGGAGAGATTTTACCGGAAATTGACTTTCAATGAGTCATCTTACCTCACCCAGGTAGATTATAAGGCTCTGAACAAGTGATGCTAATTTTCATACTGACCGCTTCAGGTCCAAAAGTAACGTATATTTTGCTCCATCATAAGATATCGCGCTGAGTGTTCCTGCAGGATTGCTTTTTGGACTGTTTAGTTAAATCACTCCGCTTGTTCTGGTGCACGTAGGGCTACTTATTTTATGCTGTGCACTAAAATGTACTTTCAGTCTATTTACAATGATCTGAAGATAAGGTTATGATAGTTATGGATTATAATTTAGCATGTTTTTCCTGCCTTTGCAAGATTTCATACAAAACTTGGCAAATTATTTTCCTCTACACTCGCAACTTCTCGTAACTTCAAAACTCCATCTTTTTGCAAGGTAGACTGAATCCTGACCTGCTGAGCACAACAGTAGATCAATAACCACAGAATATTTCAGAGGTTTGAGCGAGCGCCACTGTGAATTACCTTGGAATGAGAAGTTCAATAACATATTTCAAGTCAACCAGTATTTCTGACAGTTATCCTTCATGCAGCCTGTGACTGTACCAACAAGATTTGTAAAAGCAGAGAGCATGAAAAGCTGGGGGAAAAAGAGATTCATTTTTATGGTTCAGATATATTACAGAACCTTGACCAGAAGGTCTCAAGAAAGGAAGGAGGGCTTTGCAATCATGGAGTTTATTATGCAATTGAGAGTCCTGAGCGGAGAGCCTGATTGGGAGCTAAGGCTCCGTGAGAAGGACAGGGCGTCTAGTTAAACCAGCAGCAGCAGGCTCCCAGCGACAGTGTATGTGCTGCGCATGACACTTTTCCCATAGATTCTCGCGTGGCACGAAGGATCCGGGCTTTATCTTTCAGAATAACTACCGAATCTTCACCATGTTTAACTACCTCCGTCAAAATGGACAATGTTAAGAGCATTTTTCTTGCATCATTTTTTATTACCTGTTTCCAGAAAATTAAAACCATACAGGATACCTGTTTTCATGTTTCCCCTGAGCAATCTAAAAGAGTGAACTATGTGGTGCAGTTCTGTGCATTGTATGTAAGTAAGCAGCTAATAGTTCTAATGAACACGCTTGTCAGGGAGCTAAGCTGTTGCTCATATGAAACTTCTGTCACGGGGAAGCTCCTGGTTCCAGAGACGGGCAGAGAAACACGCTCAGTTCTGGTGCCAACGTCCTGGTTACCAAGAAGTGTGACTAGTCGAGTATCACATCGTAGAATTCTTCCAGCAGCTCACTGTGCATATACTAGCCGACACCTTTAAATTGTAAAAACTAAAAAAAAATCATAAAAATAAATACAAAAATATCTTAAATTTAAACATCAAAACAGTCTAAACACCTCTTCTGAAATTACTACATTGACACCTTGATTCTCCTGCATGAACTATGCTGATTACATTTTAGTCTTTCAAGCATATGTTCTACTTAGCAAACTGGCATATAAATTTTATGGAGGATTCGGTGTGCGTGCTACTCTCACAGGACCTCCTGTGCCACCGAAATTAAACTAATAATGCTGAAAGGGATGTTTACCGTCATGATCCCTGTGGTACTTTCAAAGATCCATCAACTTGGCACTTTGGAAAATTTAGATTAAATTGATGGTGTCCCATTACACTCCCTTTGATGATTATGATTGCCAAGGAGCAGAGCATAAATCTTGAGGAAACCAGCTCCGAAAGGCCGTGACTAACAGAGAACACGATAGATGCCGAGTGGAGATGTGGTGGCTTTTGCTCATCACGGGGAGGGTGATGAATCAGCTTCGTGTTTGCTTCAGTGAAGGTTGAGGTACCCCTTATGACCTTAGGAGGTAACCTTTAATTTTTTAAAAACAGTGGGTGAGATTGAAAATTATGAAGTTGAATTTTAAGTATAAAGGTTGTATGTTTATTTACAATGCTAATTTACTATTCAAAGGATTATTTTCAAAATAATTGTATACTTATTAGATAATAATTTTGAACTTATTAAATAAGAAATTTTGGACATTTTAAATAATGAAGTATTAGTATATATAAAGTATAAATAATGCTTCTAAAATTGTATTTTTTAAAATCAAGTCTTTTCATTTTTTTAAGAATTTTATTTATTTTCAGAGAGGGAATGGAGGGAGAGAGATAGAGAGAGAGAGAGAGAAACATCAATGTGCGGTTGCTGGGAGTCATGCCTGCAACCCAGGCATGTACCCTGACTAGGAATCGAACCTGTGACACTTTGGTTCATAGCCCACGCTCAATCCACTGAGCTACACCAGCCAGGGCCTAAAATTGTATTGTTAACAAAATATTTATCAACCAATATTAGCATAACCAATTAACATTTTATGAATATCACTTAATGTTCATTTCTTTTCCCCTTAAAGTTGTAGGAAGCACATATTAGATCAACTCCTTTGCCTAACATACATACTTTCAAAGGCCACTCTACATCTGGATCAACACGAGAGAGATGACAACTCTATAATCGGAAGACCTGGCAATGCTAAAAAGATAAAACCGTGAAGTGAAATTGAATGGAGAGGGCAAAACAATGTCTCCAGTCTGTATCCAGTTTGTATCCAGTCTGTCAATGACCAGGTAAAACTACATTTAAAAAAAGAACCTAATCAGAGTTGTGACAAGAAAAATATATATTTTAAAATAAAATCGGAAAATAAGAAGGGACCATTTCAAACAAATTATTGGTAATTTTGATAACCATAAGCCATGGAAAAATGAAAATGTTATAAATTCTTAAATATGAAAATCCTAAGGGGAATTTTTTTTTTACAAAAACCACTGGGAAAGTCTGTGATTCCTGCAGCGTGCACAGCTGCCCGGGGTCCCAGGTCCCGCAGGGGCGCAGGGCTCTGAGGGGCCAGCCCCTCCCCCTACACCCCCCTCAGCCCTCCAGGCTGCCTGTTACAGAGCACTGCCAGCTGAGACTTTGCTCTGTGAACGGTTTCTGACACCCCGGGGTACTTGTTGGAAGACCATGGTGTGCTCGTCCAGGTGTATCCGTTTCGTTTCCTTGGAGCCTGGCTGTGCCCCTCCTCCGGCAGCTTGGCCCGGGGGCACCCCCAACACGGCTGCAGAGCTCCGTTGAACTGCGTGGCCTCCAAGGCCTCAAATATTTCCTGTGTGGGTTTTTGTAGAGTAGTTTGTCCACCCTTGCCCTAGAAGATGGATTTCCAGCAAGATTCCTTGGTCGGATTCCAGCAAGTTCTGCCGGCTGGGCGCCAGCCTACTAGGTCCGGGACTGAGTTAGGAGAGAGGGCACCACGAGTGAGGGCTCTGGAGGGCCCGCGGGAGAAAAACGGCTGTTTCCACCTGTCATTCCTGTATTTTCTAGAGTCCTCTGTAATTCTTACCACCCCGTTCCTCGTGACTCCAATTCCCTGTTTTAAACATTATTCGGTATGTCACACTTTTCCTGTTCAAATAATTGTATGGTATCTATTTCCTAACGGGGCCCAGGTTGATACACAATGAATGCAATTTTTCTCCTTTCATTTTTAATCTGTATGTATCTTTTATTTAACATGAGCTTCCTGTAGACAGCAGATACTTTGCTCTTTCTTATTTTTAATATAAATTCTATCTGTGCCTTTTAAGTGAGGTGTTTGATCATTTATTTTTAGTGTCATAGGTTAATAAGTTAAATTCAATTCCCCATCTTGCTGATTTTCTCTTCTCTCTGAATTTTTGGTTTCTTGCTTTCCTTTTATCGTGCCTTCTTTTGGTTACTTGAAAAACTTTAGGATTCCTATTGGCATACTAATGTTTAATAATCATTATTTTACATATTTTTGTCCAGTTTTCCAGTTGTTTATAAAAGACAGAGACATATAGTTCCTATTACTACATCACGGTTAGAAATTCGAGTCCAAAAAGGGGGTTTATTTTACATGATATTTTTGGGTTTTTTTCTGGCTTTGCATAAAATTACTTAAGTTTCATATAAAAGGATAAATGATAAGAACTTTAAACAATGATCAATGAATGATTAAATGCTAAAATTATGGAAAAAGAAGGTTAGACACTAGCTTGCCTTAAAAGGTATAAGAATATGTGAGAAGTGGGATGTAAGGATGAAAACCACAGGTAGGTTCGCAGTAGCACAGAGCCACACTGACGTGCCATTTCCTGTAACCAAATGTGACATCCGCAAAGAGATGACAGTGTTACTTACTGACGGATGACTCAGCTGCAGTCTACTTCAAAATAGTCTGAAGTAAGAGAGCTGTAAATTATTTCCCCAAATTATTTTATGGAGACACCAAAGTGTACCTCACAATAAAAATCCTTACAAATACATTAGTAAAATATATAACTTATTAAAGTACTGAAAATACAAATTATTTATATTTTTCTCCTTTTACTATTTTCCAGAGTGATTTCCACTGAAACAATGAATTTTAAAATGTACTTATATGTCATTATTTAGTTTTAGTTTATACGTTTGTATACAAAGGAACGATTCAATTACCTTGTAAAAGTCCCTACGTGGTGCTCAAAAATGCAAAGGTGTGTGTGTAAGAAAAAACACTCAACCGTCTCTTTAATATGTAGATAAAGAAAGGTCACTAGTAAACCTTTTTAAATTGAAAGAAAACTTAGAGTAGGTTTCATCCATTTAGGCATTATTTTTTTAAAAGATAGGAAGTATTACAAATTTATTCATAAGGAACTGAAATATAAACATGAGGGCTCTAAGACATTTTATTAGGTACACCTTTCGAAAAGGACTCCATTAGCTCACGGATACAGTTAAGGAAGACTTTCATCCTTATTTAAACAGCTGTTCATTAGCATGAAAATCGGAACGCTCTGCACCTTGATTAGTGGGATGAGTTGTGTTTCTCATCTCGGAGTCAGCTGTGGGGCAGAGCGGACACGTTCTAGTTACTGGGGGCGGAAATCACGCCTGGATGGCGAAGACGTCATTGACCCGGATCCGTAGGACAGGACCTCACCAGCTCTGCAGGAGTCTTTCCTCTGAAGAGCTGAGGAAATTCTATGCTCGCCAACATAAAGAACTTTGACTTTTATAATGTCCTGACTTTCTCAGGAAAGCTTAATAAATCATGCCTGTCTCAGAGTGCTGGCTTCCACAGTCTCGACTTCTCGGTACGCACCCGAATATTATATTTTACATATTTAGATATGCCCCACAGCACTCAGCAATTTTCCTCTGTAAAAGGCTGCATGGAAGGCAAACACTACCAAACTTTGAACTACGGTAGAAAGCAATTAAAAATGGGCTGTTTCAATAAAACTTTATTAACAAAACAAGAAACTTGCCTGCCACCCATGAGTGATAGCCCATGGATTAAAGCATATCTCTGTGCCTGGCTGGTGTGGCTCAGTGGATTGAGTACCAGCCTGTGAACCAAAGGGTTGCCGGTTCAATTCCCCGTCAGGGCACATGCCTGGGTTGCAGGCCAGGTTCCCAGTAGGGGGCACACGAGAGGCAACCACATACTAATGTTTCTCTTCTTCCCTTTCTCCTTCCCCTCCCCTTTCTCCAACAATTAAATAAATAAGTAAATAAAGAAATACGATCTTAAAAAAAACACCTCTCTGCTCACATAGTCAGGAAGTATAATGCTTTGAGATGATTTTATCTTCTATTCCTTCACCTCATTTTCCTCAGCATTAATAGTACAAAGTTCTAATGAAATCCTATTCATTGAATTTCAAAGTATTCAGCATTGAATGCACTGAATCTATTTTTGCATAGCTTTTCATAATAAGAAGTATTCGTTTTTAAAAGATTAGATATTTGGCAGCATTGTTCTATAATCCATGTAATGTCTGAGCAAACCCCAAGGCACTCCATAATTTCAATCAATAATTTAGAGGATGTAAGCATGTTCAGCCAGTCATTTCAGACAAATAATATATGCTTAAGATAATGTGTACAACTTCTGAAAATGCTACATCCCTTTTAAAGGCACCGCATACGGCAGTCCAGCTTATTGGGAGACTGGGTAAATATAAAAGACTGGCAGATGATCAAGCTGTCTATGATTAAGTCCTTGTTTCAAAAACAGTTTGTGAAAAAAAAAAGAGCTGAAAAAGGTGGTTATCCATGTTTTCAAAATTAATGATTTTGCAAATGTCTGGTTTCAAGAAAACCTTGTTTTGTTCAAATTTCCCTGCATATAAAAAGAGCCAACGGAGTGAGATCCTCCTCATGTTTACATTGGGACCAGGCAGCATGCCCCCCAGTCCCAAAAGCCGCACGACCCTGGATGAGACCCTTTATGCATCTACTTTATCTCCCCGCTTGAAAGCAGGAAAAAGAAATGGTGGCCATTTCATACAATGGTTCTTGCAATTCATGAGTTTATAAATGTGCTTAGAATACAGCCAGGGGCAGGGTAAGTGCTATGCAATTGAACCTCATTATTATTATTTTTTATTTATGTTTTGCGGGATGCTACATCAAAGTTATTAAGTATGTGTCCATGACCCCAAATCCATCACTTCGAAAGCCTGTTTCTAATGCCCCCCAGAACCCCGACAACACAGTAGCCCGGTCAGGGACACGCCGGTCATTTCTCAGGCCCGAGGCAGCCGTGGCACCGACGTCAGTGTACCTCACAGTGACTGAGGCAGAGCTACATTCTAGAACCGCCGGGGCACCCACCCCTGGGGAGTGGGGCCTGTGACGTCGGTAGTCAGACTGTATTTCCAGAATGAGAATCAGAACCACGGCGCGAACCCCTGGACGCCCGACACCGTGTCAGCACAGCTGTCACGCTGACACAATGGGGGAAAAAACCCTGAACACTTCAAGCAACCAAGTGGGCTTATTTCTTACCACCGCACACTGTCTTTGGTTCTTAAAGGATCTGAACTTACTCGTTGTTGGGGTTTCCCTTTGCATTAAGAAGCTGGTTTACGGGGTTGGCATTTCTGAGTGTGTTTTCAGGAGAAGGCGGAGTGACGGGCAGCATTTCCTGGCATTCACTTAACCCAGTGGAACGGCGGCAGACATGCGGGGTGCTAGGATGGTTCAAGGTCAGAGTCTGCGCTGCCTGTCTTGTGCTTGGGCCTCTTGCACACCCCCAGGGGCAGGTAGGATGAGCTTGGAGAGCCTGGAAGTGAACACTTTAAGAAACTATCTCGCTCACATATTTAAGAATTGGAGGATGGGAGGCCGCGTGCTTTGTGGCTCCTCAGTAAAAGACAAACTGATAGGAGGGACAAATTATTTTTCTCATTCAAGCGAGAAGACGAAGGACCACCTCAAAGGCCGTCAGAGACTCCGAGAGAAGCGTCAACAGCAGAACACGAGAGGGGCCCCTTCTGGACTGATGGGGTTAGCCTGCCCTTAGGGTGACAACAGGCAGGAGCAGCCAGGGAAGCAGAGGCCTGGGCCGCAGAAGAGGGGCTTGTGCTTGTGAGCCGACGGTGCCCCAGGAAATTCAAGGCTCCACGGGGTGGCCGGGAGATTAACTGTTCAATCGCAGTCCGTGTCTGCTTTTTCCATCACATGAATGGAATTAAGATGAACCCGCTGAGAGGCGGTACCCTGCAGTAGTTAAGAACCCTTCCAGGGGACCATGCTGCATGGGTTCAAAGCCTGACTCGGTCATTATGAATGAATATAATTAGTGTAATGAATATGCTAATAACACTGACCTCAGAGGATTTGGGGGAGGACTAAGTGGCTTAATTTATGGAAGCAACTGGAGTTTTCAAAGATCACTGTGGCTCTGAACATGGGCACCGTGTGTGGAAATCCTTCTATTTCTCCTAATGGTGTGAGCCCTCTAAGTATTTATTCAAAATTATATCAGCTGTCTAAGTATTTACCAAAGAAAATTAAAACACATGTTTACAGAACACATACCATATGCCAGAATGTATCTTTTTGAAAGAATACGTAAAAATGGTTCACACTGACTGTTTTTATTTTTATCTGAATTGGGGTTCATTTTTATTCTAGCCGTTTAATCTAATTTCAGGAAGTTGATTTTAGAGAGCTTTCCAGTGCATGTAGCGATAGGCCTGGTGTCTCTCTGACTGCTGTCTGACTCTGACAGTGGAGGGATGGAGAGCAGGCTAGAGCTGGCACGCGTGCGTCAACAACTGGGCGCTGATACGCGGTCTCCAGAACGTGGTGCCCCTACGCACTTTCCAGTGTGGTGCTGGGCGTGTGACAAGTATTAACAAACCACCCCGGTTCTGAGAACTCTCTGGACGGAGAGGTCATTGTACCCCCTTCCCAGACCCGGTGAGGTGCCATCATTTCAACTGAAGAGAGAAAAGATCAGTTCAAAGAGGCTCGGGGCCTTGCCCATTACACGGTCACCAAGTTCAGCACATTTAACATCGGCAGGATATTGTTATCTAACCTGCCATCCTGATGACATCTTTGCCAATCAACCCATTCATTAACGCCCTTCCTGACACATTTCTCCTTCTTTTTCTGCCAGTTCGGGACCCAGGGTAAGACTGAGTATTGTATTCAGGTGACTTGTCTCCTTTCACCCGTATGAACACAAACTATCTCATCACTTATGTCATCATCAATACCCGCTACACCTATACATGCCAGGCTCAAGCATTTGTGATTCAGTAAACAGGGCGACATAATAACCGACTACTAGTTATCCGGACATCTCAGTAGCACCTGGTTGCCCACAGCAAGAAACAGAAACCGGCCTACCCAGCTTTCCAGGCCCCTGTCTCCTCAGCCCGCCTCCCTGCCCCCCGCACTATCTAAAGAACTTCTCCCCACCATGGGGGCAGCAGCCTGCAGCTGGGAAGACCTCAGCTCCGTCCAGGCACGCCGGCCGGGAATCCTCGCCCCACTGTTCACTGGCCGTGTGTGTCTTATTTGCCGTTTTCACATTAGGCTGTCAGTTTGGGATTGATTATGATTCTCCTTTGGGCTACTTTTTTTTATACATATATGACCTAATTCTTAAACCCAATCACAAAGTTCTGAGCAAGAGTCAGGACCCAGTATGTTGAACAAACAGACCTAGAGAGTGTTGTCCACATGACTGTCTTCTGTATAATACATTTTTTTTCTTCTTAGAGTCCAAATAACTAATGCCTAAATGTTTTGTATATGTTACTATGACTTCTTTTCACAATCAGAGTGTTTGTCAAGTGCCGTAAGATGCTAATGGTGAAGGTGTTTTGTGCAGGCCACCTCGGACAAGCCTGGGAAGGGCTGGATGCGAGACCCGACTTACAAAGCCGGTTCTGAGCATTCAAATGTGCGCGAAAAATTGGCTTTCGATTAAGGCCAAGGAGTTCAAATGCCTAGAACAAGGGTTTGATTATGAGTCAAAAGTAATTTAGTGGTGCCTGAGTATAGAATTTAACAATGGCACACTGATTTGCATTGAAATGTTGGCACGCTCACTGCATTAGGAGAGAATCCACTCAGTGATGGGCTTTTTAAAGAAACGTGTGCGGTTGGGTAATGACTGGAAACAGTCCCAATGTGATACAGACAAGCTACTGATGCTACAACACCCGGAATTACACAATAGTCATCAATATTTTGTCAATGTAATTTTAACTGATCAAAACACATTAGTCAGAAAAAGTCGCAAATGTAACGGCAAGGATTTTTTAATAGAATAGTAAAAATTGATATGTCAAAAGATCCCTATTGTTGAAATCTTAGAAATGATATTATACTAAATTAAAAAGTCAATGCCTGCCCATCAAAGTAGAAGGGGACAGGCTACGTTTCTCCTTCAATCTCTGATAGAAATGCAAAAAGCAAATCTTCTTTGCTTAAGACTAGCAAGGTGTATAAGCTAATTTACTGCACTGGTGCCTACAATGGGTGTTTTCCATCCATTTCACATCTTCTATATGACAGTACACCTGTAATTTTCCTGAAGCCGTATATATCACTGTTATCAATGAAAAACCACATTTATCTCAACAAAAGCAAAGACTGGAATTTGTGCAATCCATTTGTTCCATGTCATAAATGCATATTTGCAAAACCATTGTCTCTAGAATCTTTAATGATAGTTAAAAAAATTAACATGTGGTTAAAAAATCTCAATGATATTATGAACAAAAACCTAGTCATCTATATAGCGAAAATTAACCCTTTAAAATAAGAAATACACTTATTTAGTTTCCATTCAAAACTAACCATAAGTTTCATTAGTTTTGCTTCCAAGTCCTATCATTAAAATGTAAAACATTCTATTCTATTTTCTATTCTTCTATTTTACTGAAAATAATCAAGATTGAGAAAAGAGACATTAGCTAAAATTGAGAGGAAAAGAACAATTTCTAACTACAGTGTTTGTTCATTTTACAAAAGTAAATGTTATTTTCTGTATTTTAAAATTAAGCACCACTTATCTATCTTCGATTATCCCACTAAAATGTGTCTGCCGATACATCAGTTGTCCCTAATTTGTAATCGGTGCCTGCTTTGATGAGCAGCACTATCCCTGCAGTATCCAGATGTGAGTGAGGTGACAAGCTGGCCCTCTGCCAGCTCACTATTGATCCCGCATTTATTATTTACCCTGGGAATGAACTGAAATCCCCCCTGGTAAAATCACTAGTTTTGTCTTTTTTTGCTGTGTGTGTGTGTGTACCAGAAATACAATATTTTGCTACTGAATAAATCAGTTTCTCTTGGATTTTCAGATGTTTTACAATGTGATAAAGTTGGCTTCTATCTTAAAAATAATTTAAATTTGTACACACTTGAGGAAATGTGTAAGATTTTAAAAGTAGGATCTTTAACAATAGAGGCCTTTGATGTTCCATGACGTTCAAACTATTTTAATTAGCAACTTCTACTTTCTTTGTTTAGTAAACCTTGAGCCCAATGCTTTACTTAGGCCTAATTTTGAGGACTACTAAAAAGAGACTTTTATTTTAATTTATTTATATGTTTTAAAAGCTTTATATTTTAGTACTTTCTTTTAGATTTTATTTATTTATTTATTTATTTATTTTTAGAGAGAGGGGAAGGGAAGGAGAAAGAGAGGAAGAGAAACATCAGTGTGTGGTTGCCTTTCACAGGACCCCATCTGGGGACCTGACCTGCAACGCAGGCATGTGCCCTGACTGGGAATCAAATTGGTGACCCTCTGGTTTGCAGGCCAGCACTCAATCCACAGAGCTACACCAGCCAGGCAAAGAGACTTTTAAAAAAATTAATAAATAATATGTTTAATTATATAAATAATGAATTGAAAAAAATTTTAAAGTTCAAAAAATATTAAATCACTAATAATACCACGTCTCAAAAGTCACTTTATCATCTCCAGAATATATCTAATAATCAAACAATAAAATTATTACTCTGAAATAGCCTTATAGATCAGTAAACATAAATAATCACACTTTAGAGGACCAAACTTCTTGTCCTTTTTTTTTCTGTATTTTTAAATGTTACATAATCTGAAATAAACTTATATGACTGTTGCATGCCAGAAAAAAATCTTCAGTGAAGAACTCAGCTACACCAAAAAGATTTTTGTGGATATGAAGAAATAATTGAGCGCTTGACATGTAACTCTACAGGTCAGAACCGGAAAAGGCGACATCTGAAAATCAATTGATATAAAATTACAGAATTTTAGGTTGGTGGTTTCATAAAACAAATTGAGTGTGTGACCTGGGTTTCAGAAGGTGCAAAGAACAAAGGGATCATTAGTTAAGAGTGAGATGCTGGTTTAGATCATGGGCTCTTGAAACAGTGGACAGACACGGTCAAGGTCGCTTATGGACACAATACAAATGGTCAGGGAGGAGGAAACAGATTAAACTCAAGCTTCCTGGTCATGAGATATGGATATTGGGGTCTTTCAGAGCCAATGCCAAATCAAGGTTAAGTCCATGAGCTGACTGACGGGCTGCAAGGTGGTGTATAAAATGTATCCCTTTGCAGTAATAAAGGGCCAGTTGCCTTTTTATTTCCATCCCATTGTAAAAGCTTACCAACAACTAAGGAGGCTATACAGTAAGAAAAAATATTCATTTCAAATGGAATAATCATCCACCATCAATCACATCTGAAAATTAACTCTTTTTTTTAAAGATTTTATTTATTTATTTTTAGAGAGGGAAGGGAGGGAGAAAGAGAGAGAGAGAAACATCCATGTGCAGTTGCTGAGGGCCGTGGCCTGCAACCCAGGCACATGTCCTGACTGGGAATCGAACCTGCGATGCTTTGGTTCACAGCCTGAGCTCAATCCACTGAGCTATGCCAGCCAGGTGAAAACTAACTCTTTAAATTGATATTTTATAGTTTGAATCCGAAGAACAATTTGTAAAATGAAACTGTATTTGTGGCTCCAAAGGTTCGGTCAACGAAGGAGAGTTTTATATAGAGGTTATCTATAGTAGTCATATTTGACCTAACTTTTTGTGTGTGACTTTTTATCCACAGTCAAAATTTTAACATGATATGACAAGAACATTTAGATGGGTGTTTTTATAATACTTGGGACAGTTTACAAAGGCATTCAATGTCACGGACAGTGGGGGCTTCAACAATTGTGGACCCCTTCATACAACTGCCGAGACACAATTTCTTTTAACACCATAACCAAATGTACATCTTCCATGAAAATACCGTATAACCTGTATTTCTGGACAGAGGAAAGGAAGCCGTACCATACACCGTGCAAACTGAGTCTCCGTTACCCGAATCATAGCCCTGCCATTGGCTTCTTACAGCGGAATAAAAGCAAGGGGCTCATAGCAACAAAACAAAGGAGGAAGTCTGCCACTCTTTCTTTGGAAATATTTGTCAGGAACCCTCAAAAATAATGGGGAAGGAAATGCAGTAGGTTGTACAACCCGCAGAGCCATTCTGAAGTACATCTGGGCATGTTAAAGAATGCTGTTTTCTATCACCAACCCAGTTGTGCAGTGATGTATCCCGAAAGTTTTCTCACACTGGCTTCGAAAGAATTATTTTGCCTCCTTTTAGGCGTAAGCATTTATTCCATTAAAAAAAAACTTTTAAATTTCCCTAGCTGACACTCAGTGCTCTAGACTGTGTATATTTTATTGCTAAATTCACTGCATGGTGAATTACTCTGACAGTGCTGTTTGGAACCTTATTATATGCGTGTGTGTGTATATATATATGTATATATGTATATATTTTTAAAATATAGTCTAGATTTTAGTTTTTAATTTCTCTGCTAAGTAAAGTCATATTTCCCTCCGAGAAGCGGATGCAACCATGCATAATGAGTCAGTAAATGGAATGATCGTATTTCAGTGAAACAAGAGCACTTGCCTGGCTTTCTGCGTGTTTATTTCCTCCACTCCTGTGATCTGGAACGGAACGGAAGCATGCCTTTTCATTTTTCTATCTCCTACAACGACTGGCAGATAGCTCAGTGTAAGTGTGTGAAATTTAAACATCTGTATGAGGTTGCTTTCATAAGGCTGTTGCTTGAAGACCGACAACTTCCCTAGCTATCATATTCTATAAAGATAATAGCTGCTTGTTAAGTTCTAGCTAGTTGTTTTTAAACATTTTATTTATTTATTTTTCGAGAGAGGGAAAGCGGGGGAAAAAGAGAGGGAGAGAAACATCCGTAAGTTGCCTCTCGCACGCCCCCAAACAGGGACCTGGCCTGCAGCCCAGGCATGTGCACTTATCGGGAACTGAAGTGGCGAGCTTTGGGTTTATGGGAGGACACGCAACCCACTCAACCACCCCAGTCAGGACTGTAGCTAGTGTTTCGACATAGCAACATCCTAAATATTGATTCGGCTTTATAATAATACATTTGTGTGAGGTTCTTCTTCTCCAGCAATTCTCAGAAATGAATGATAATAAAGCCTAGTAAGTCCGTGCTCTCTTAGTTATCTCCCCATAAGGAAGGTAATAAATCAAGTGCACAAATAAATATATAAGGTAAGTTGTTGATCGATTCTGTGAAAGCAAACGAGGCAGGGTAAGGAAATGGACAACAGAAATATAACCCTAGACTGTGCTCTAAAAGTTTTTCTGAGGAGGTTATGGTTGAACCTTGGTCCGTTAATATAATGAGGACGAGGCAGGTGGCAAATGCACTGAAACGGGGGATAGCCAATAAGGCTTTTCCGGAAGGCAGCAGATGCACCCAGTATGGGAGTTCAGGAGAGGTCATTCTGAGAAACGGCAATGTCCAATGCAGTCGTCATATTAGGAAAACAAGGCACATGACCAGAAAGCAGTTGAGCATTTGGTGTGCCACAGGACAGGGTGTGGGGTTTTGGGAGATGCTGCATTTAGAAAGGACATTGGCCATGAGGGGGCATCGACGTGGAGGGCATGTGATGCTATTGTAACGATTTCCTTTGTTTGTTTAGCGTTGAAATCACTGGTAGGATCATTGCTTTAAAAGTTTAATTCTAGAAAGAAAAAAAAATGACTTGTTGGAGGAAAATGCAGCAAATAACCTCACATTTGTGGGGTTATTTTAGGGTCCTGAGCTGTTGATGGCTAGGATCTGATACGGGCCAGCGACAGAGGAAACAAAGAAGAGAAACGGATGTAGGGGAGACCTCACAAATGAGACAGCCCCAACTGACTACACAGCTGACCTGACGTGGACACCAGTGCACAGGACGGTGCAAAGACAGGGGGGACTCACAACAAGGCTGATTAGGTAGGTAATGTAACCACACATGATGCTCAGTATGATTCATGCTTCCATAAAGGGCTTTAGACACGCATTCCCAGAATCAATATATTTTACTTAGCACGACCTGGTGTTTAATATGATACTCACATAAATATAGCGGCAGAACAACCTTTCAGAATCTTTCAAGAAAAAATACTACTACATTCACAGATAATCCCCAGGAACTATAGAGTGTGAACACTGACTGAAAAGTAGAGTGAGTGTGAAATGTAGGTTCAGAAGAAGACACGGGCAGGTCTCACGGTGGGAAGGAAGGTGCCAGCCCCGATGAGGGGCGGGTCTCTTGGTACTTAGTGTTCATGGAAACTTTCGCACAGAACCCCTATGAGGTAGCGTTTCAAGTGCCAAGTCAAAACCTTTATTTCTCCCCCCTTTCCCTGGGGCCTTATGGAGCAAGCCCGTGAGCTCTCAAAACATACACTCAATTTCTCTCCTCCTTTTCACAATGCCACTAAGTTGTCCGACCACATCATCTTTCCCCTCGACAAATAAGTGCCAACGCCTCTTCCAGGATCCCTCTGCTTTGGTTTCTCAGCCCTCTGCCGTCTCCCCTTAACAACCAGAGTGATATGTGTAAACACAGAACTCAAACCACTTCATGTTTGTTTGTTTTTTTTTAAATAGAAAACATCTCCATTACTTGTGAAAATCTCAAATGTGTATCAAGGCTCACAAGAACTAAAGCCCATTCCTGCTCCGTCAGTTCCCCGTGCTGGCTCCCAGTGCTCCCACCGCACTGAACCCCTTCCTGGCCTGCGGACCTGCCCCTCGCCCCGTCTTCCTGGAGCGCGCCTGGCCCTCCCTGCGCTCAGGGAGGTCGGCTCCCCAGCGCGCAGCCACAGGTCCGAGGGCAGGGCCTCCCTCTGCCTCCCTCATTCTCGGATCCCTCGAGTGGCTGGCTCCTCCCTTCATGAAAGAGGTCATAACCTGTACTTATTTGATTCGTTTGCTCAAACTGCAAAGCACCGTTCTCCCTCCGATCACCACGTGTGCCCCGCGGGCCTTCCTATCTATCTTGTCTGCGGCTGTGTTTCCGATGCTCCATGAGCAGTTTGGGCGTCAATGCGCCACCCTGGTGGGATCCGTGAATACGATGTATTCGGAGATAGAAGACAAGCACAGAGGCATGGCTGGAGCAATTAAACCCATTTCTGCCGCTCAATATACTTTTCCCAAGTCTGAGTGAAGACGTGAAGGCGATGTTACCAGCTATGTAGGATACTTGGATGCGGCGAGGTAAGGCGCCCATCCTTGCCAGCGGTGGCCAGAAGAGGTTCAGGAGTGTGTCCTTACCGGGTCACTGTGTTTGTCCCAGCGAGAGAGGTCAGGATCCGTGAGGGCGTGTGTTTGCCATTACCTTTCAAATTCAATACACCACGTAAATAAGATGTATATTACTAAGTCTGTGTTGATTTATGTCCTGAAATTGAATTATGCCTGGGAATTCATAATCAGTAGAAATAAGCAAGTATTTGAGGGGAAAAAATTGAACAAACTACTAAAGTAATTATAAAGTAATTGCGCTGCAAAAACAAAGTATCTCTACCGTTTAAACTGCCTGGTCTAATTAGCTATCTCTACAAGTTTCCAGTACTTGATACATCATGGGAAAGAGTGTTTCTAATCACTTTCACATTGTTTAGCCTGGCCGTGGAGACGGCATTCAGTCTTCTCGGTAGACTGGAAAGCAGGTCAAATCCCATGCCGCCCTGCCACACGGTGCAGTGCGTGTGTTGTGTGAGCATCTGTGTGTGTGTTTCCATGAGTTAAATTCAATGACGGGAAGGACAGACATTAACTACCTTTCCAAATGAGACCAAAACTGCTCTATAAACATAGAGAATAAGCAAGCTGCCATTGGACAGACTCGTTAGGTTTGCTGTAAGCAGGTTAGGGGTGTGAGACTGCCGTCAGGATCGAAATGCCGGTCACGGAACAGTGACGAGCAGCGGTCAGGTACGTGAGAAGTCACGTTATTGCCGGTTCTTCCTCTGCCTCCCCCCGCAGCTGCCACGGCCCGGGTCTGCAGGGTGTGCGACTCCGTCCACACTAGCCTGACCGTGCGATCACGGCACTCGGAAGCGATGGGTGCACTGCACCCTCATTCAATAGCAAAATGGACCGGTATCCTGTGGCTTCCATCCATGGGGCACGGCTTTGCTCCAAGAAAAGAAAAACAAAGTGGGGCTGGTCAAACGGACTTTACGGGGCAACTGAGCTTCAAGAAGCTGCTTTTAAAACACTGTGTTTCATGGGGAACGGATCCAGGTTCTGTGTCACAGAACACACTCATATTACAGACTGGCTACATGAGATGTGCATAAAAGATGGAGTCGTCTGTATCAGATTATCAGGCCCCGATTACCGGGCCCGTCGCCCACTGAACCGTCATTACGCAGTGTGCGACTATATTGAGATTATTGTTTGGCCTGAAGACAGCCATTGTGTGGACCAGACCCACACTGGATCGGATGAAGATGAAGGAATGGTACAGTTTGAAAATGAAAGGAAAAGAATATTACCACTTTTTTGACTAATTTGGGTTTGGGGAAGCGATCAGTGGATGGTGGCTGTAGAGGGGAGTGATACTGAAGCCCTCCCCCCGCCCCCCGCAGAACCAGAGAACTGTGAGGAAAGTCGAATACCAACAGAGCCTGTGCCATGGGACCCCCGCGGCCCCATGAGGCCCCCGCTCAGCAGTTCACGGTTCTCCTAGTGACATCGTGAAGTTATCATTAATCTTACCTTTGAACTCGCGGTCTGTGGGAGAAATCGGATGAAACACAGGGCATGTGACAGGGGTCTGGGGGACCTAGTGGCTCCTTACCACCCAGGCAGGGCTTGGCTGCCTGCTGTCCCACCGCTGGGCAATCCCCCGGCCCTGCCCCCAGCTGGGAAGCAGGCGGGGTGGAGGGGAAGGAGGCCCATGCTGTCCTGCCCAGGTTTGTGGCCACCGGTGTCTGTTGGCTCTGAGAAATAAACTAACGAGCAACACAGAGACAGTGGCATTGATACAGAGAACAGACTGGCAGCTGTCCGAGAGAGTGGGGTTGGCAGCTGGGTACAAAAAGGTGAAGGGGTTAAACAAAAAAAAGAGAAAATCTCATAGACACGCACAACAGTATGGTGATTATTGGGGATAGGGGGTGGGGGAGATAGTAGAGGGTAAAGGGGTGCAAATGGTGATGGAAGGTTGTGTTATAGAATCATATCCTTGAAACCTATATGATTTTATTAACCAACGTCACCCCAATAAATTCAATGCACATTTAGAAAAGGAGTAAAAATAAGGGCCTTTGGGGGTCGCAGGCACGTCCCAGGGATTTTCACGCCTGGACAGGTGAGAGCAGGAGATTCCTCCTGGCTTGGGAGCAGTGGGTCAAAGGCTGGTGAGGTGTTTGTGGGGGGGGCGGGGCGGAGGCTGGCAGCTGACCCCACTGAGCAAGGAGGAGTTCTGGGTCCTGGACCAGGGCACCCACATAACCGGGAGGGTCGGCCCTCCCCCCTGGGTATCGTGTGCACAGGGAGCCCTTTCTGGACAGTCTCCACCGCTACGGGACCCTCGCTTCTCTGCTTTCCCCCTCTTGACCCTAGCTTTTATTCGTCAGCTTAGGTCGGCTGGAGCACAAGCAGCACACCTGAAGACAAGCTATGAAATAAGAATTTTGTCATTCGGGCTCCTCTCCCTGCAGATGAAGTGCTCCGGACGCCGTGGAACCTAGCACTGCATGTAAAAATAAGTGGGGAAAATATTGCGCTAATGATGTAACATTTTAATTATTCTTTGCTTATTTTTTCTTTGCTTGAAAACAACCTTAAACAGCAAATATCGTTTAGGGGTCAAGAGAGAGAGGGGAAGAAGACGCAAGCTTGGTGTCAGCACCCTCATCACACGGGCGCTCCTCCCCCTCCCCAGCTCGAACACGGAACGCTCCTTCTCACCACGCACGGAGTCCCGCACGCGATGCAGCCGGTAAAATCGGATACAAGGGTGGGCGAAAGTAGGTTTACAGTGGTGAGGCTGCAAAACAGTTTAGTCTTGTGTTATTGTTTGTGAATCATTCTATTATTTTCCATGGGAACAGCTATAAACCTACTTTCACCCCACCCTGCGGTGAGAAACGGGTTGGAGAGGAAGGAGAGAGGCGCATAAATTCGTAGGGTCAAGTCCCTGCAAAGGTAGGGCCACAGGAGGGGCTGAGCCTGCGGCAGAAGCTGACTTCTCTCCGCACACGCGCTCCGTCCGTAGCGGAGGCGCAGCGCAGGGACCGGGTGCAGAGGTCGCCTATGGAGCGCAAACTCAGCACGTAAATAGGGAATTATGTTCTAGAACACTGGAAGTATGCGGTTTCTTGATTTGAAATCTGAAGAAGAAAATGCTGTCTTCTCAAGAGGTAAAAGCGTCCAATGGCAAGAGAAATTATATTAAAAGAAGTATTTACTCATATACACTTATCTTTCATTGTGAAACAGTTCGCAACATGAAGAACAGCTTAAACTGAAACAATTAGTTATGCAAACAGAACGAAGAGCATCCAGAAGGAACTGAGGGAGTACACCTTGCAAGCCATTTAGATGGACTAATTACTTATTAGCTTACTCTATTTAAGTTAGATAGAAGGAACACTCCCAAGAGTCAGATTCATTAATTACTAAAATTAGACATTATCAAATGAAGAAAAATTTGTTTGAATCCACAGAGTCTCAAAGGGAATAGATATATTTGCATCTGCTTGAATTTCTTTTTTGCACAATTCCATCAAATTGAGACTTTAGGCCATTATTAATTGTGTTTACTAAATATGTGTCCTTGTTTTTGTCACCAGTTGATTAACTGCAATTTGATGATGATTTTTTGGGGGGGGGCGGGGTTTCTGTCGTCATCTCACGATACCACTGACTTTGCTGGGGAGCCCTTTAAATGAGTTCTTTGAAGTTTCCCTGATAAAATGTAACAAAACAGAAGATGACATTATTCATGGTACAATGATGTATCTCTATTTTGCAGTTTACTAAAATCACAGTCTCTAACGTGTATTTGAGATTCAGATGACTGGATATGGACCGGGGGCCTGGGAATGTGCATGTCACAAAGCATGTCAGATGTGCGGACACCACATGCCCAACATTCTTCAACATAAATGAACGCAAGCAGTACATGCTTGGTGTTTACTCATCTATGGTGAAACTATGGATGCTATTTAAATGTGGATTCTGCTGGGCTCATATTTCTCAGTTTTCAGTGACTGGGCTTTTTGGGCAAAGAGAGCCGACCTGTACACTTGGCGTATTTTTACTCTTGTAGAAAGCACACCCACGCACCCACACGCACAGCCCACGCACCGCCAGCACCCTCAGCTAAATTATGATCATTGTGATGGTTTCCACGAACAGGCATTGGTAAAGGATGCTTGCGGAAAAGCCGTGATAAAGTCCACAGTAAAAATGTGTTCGCCTTACAGAAATAACTCCTGGACGGAGTAATGGCCACATCACACGCAGGAAGCATCCCTCCGGAATATGGATGGGCGCTCTCGGGAGGCAGAGAGGTGCATCACACATATTTCTTAATCCCCGCCTGAGGAATAAGGGGATGTGCTCGGATGGCAGCCTCCCTCCATCTTGTCTGTGTTTTCGCCATTTTTCCGGAGCTGACTTAGTCGTTATATTTAGACCCACATTCCAGTATCGCAGAGGAGCTACTGTGGATATCCTTGCTGATCAATCATCTCCTCCTGCTCCGGGACCGTTCCACTACAGTTACGAAGGGCTTTCTCTGTTCTGGGCAAAAGGCGGTAACACATGTGTCTCTCTGCACGGAACTTATAGATACACAGCCAGTAAGTGAATGCTTGATATGTGTAAGTGCTATAAAATATTTAGATTTGTGGTCTTAGGTTTTAAAATATCTTACTCCATGCAATGGCTGATATGTGTCTTTGTCTTTACTTCCTGCCATTCACTATCTTAGAATCAGCGTTTTGAAGAGAAATCAACTAGCTGTATCAATTAAGGGACTGCCTTGTTCTCCATCGGAGTGGACTAAGAATCGCACGAAGAATCACCCTCTATGGGACTGGATTTCCCTGCTGCTCCCTTAGAGGTGATGCACTCAGCCTTCCTAATGATGCCAATGCTAGTTCCACATTAACTGTGGTAGCACGTAAGTCAAAGTCCAAGGAAGAAATGGGCATCTCTTTTTTAAAACTGTAAAGACACTGCCAATTGTATATAAATGTTCTGTACAGATTCTGTGATAGCATGAGAAGTGCAAGTCTATTTTCTGGGGATCTTTCAGTTTGACTCTCATCTATGCCGGGGCCAGTAAAATTTTACTAGAATTGGCTGTTAGGGAGGAACTCAGTCACTCGGTGGGGGACTTAGACCCCCTTTGGATGGTTTGCCAAATAATTGGCCACACAAAGGACCCCAGGGGGTCTACATCTTAAATACTGGTCATGGAGATACTTGGTTTTATATCAAATTCTGGATCCAAATTCTTGATCCAAACTCCTGATTAAACCAACTGATTTTGATTTTAGATTCATAAAATACATACTGAGCTCCTCACTAGCACTCCGGATGAATAAAATCTATTTGCAAGCTTTCTGAACTTGGGACTCTCCATGTAGCCACTGGCCAGCATATTACCTATGTCAAAAGTGGTACAAAAACTTGTTCTTGTGAATGTAAACAAGGATCCACCCCCTGAACAATTTTATGAGGATTTATAGGAACTTATTATTAGCAAATTGGAGGAAATACATGGTCACACTAATCTACTGGAAGGAAATAAAATTTTAATCATTATTTGTTCAACAGTTAGGAGATAATTCAATAAATCTCTCAATAAGGCAACAGTCTTGTTCGATGTTCATGACTAGTAATGTCTGGGTCATCTCCTCTTAGATATAAAGGCCCAGGAAGAACTGAATCTACAAATCATTGATCTTACATATTATCACACAGTTTTCACACTGAACTAAAGAGGCTAATAGAGACAAAAAATCAATAGCTAATTCCTTGGTCAACTCTATAAGCCTATTGATTAGTCCGAATACACTTCACTACTAAGGTATAAGTATCCTAGTTTAATGGGAAAAAATTGAATCATGAACTAGTAGCAAATCCCGAGAGTGGTATGTGAAGGTAAGTAACACAGGAGAAAGAGAACACGTCATCCCTAATTCCCAGGTTTCCAGTTCCGTTCGCCATCCTGTCCACGAGGCAACCACTGTTTTGGGTGCACAATTACAGGCATGCACGCTCATAGACTCACATACCGTTATAGCCACAAACAATGGCACATTCAACTAAAACTGTCCCTTTTACTTACTATAATATGAAGATTGTAATATGTTTGAGGAGTGTTCTTTTTATTCATAATCGTATCTCAGTACTTTGATCTCGCCTTTTAAACAGCTGCATAGTACTCTCTTGTATGAGTTCACAATTAAAAAATTAACTCACTAATCTACAAGTAACGGACATTCAGATAGTTTGTAAAAATAGGTGACGACAAACAGTGCTGCAGTTCATGTTCAGATTTATAATGTAGCGTGTTTTTTAGAGAGCCTAATTAACATACATTTCTGGAAGAGAAACTATAGGTGAGCATTTCACAATTCGATGGGTATTACTACAGTGCCTAAAGTACAGTTTACAGTCTTCAAATATTGTGACAGGGAATGTCTGTGGTTGTTTATCCAACCTAGACTGTTGCCAGCATTTCTGTCTTTGCCAATGGCAACTGACTGTGACATTCTCTTTATTTTATTTACAAGTGACACGGGCGTCTGTTCAGTATTTAAAAGCCATTGGAAGCTACTTTAATTTGTGGCTATCAAGGACTAACTTAAGTAAAAGAAACTCTAGAAAACTAGAAAAAAATCTCTGAAACACACATGCTGTAGGACCTCGGACACCTGCCAGGACACGGAGCATGTGAGGAGTGACGATGCAGGAAAGAAGAGGCACGAGGAGATGGGAGGTAAGCAATT
This sequence comes from Phyllostomus discolor, assembly GCF_004126475.2. NCBI lineage: Eukaryota > Metazoa > Chordata > Mammalia > Chiroptera > Phyllostomidae > Phyllostomus > Phyllostomus discolor. Next base: position 21,133,482 of record NC_040917.2, on the reverse strand, counting down.
CTCGGCCCGACAGTCACATACGTGATGACGGCCCAGACGTAAATCCCCACAGTCGTCGCACTGAAAACGCGAACAATTTCATACACGTTTATTTCGTAACTGTGCTTTTGTTAATGGGGCATTCATCATCCCCCTTTTTTTTCCTGTCCTTCGCTAATGGAATTGAAAAGCTAGTGATGCATCGCACGATCACGAGCCCCCAGATGCTCGCTAGCTCGTTGCCTTATTGATGGCATCACCTTAGGACAAGGTCTCCTCGACTATCCTTCATCAGACACCTGCGGGGCAAGTCTGCCTTGTTTCCAAATTCCACGACATCGCAGACTATTTTATAACACATCTCCTGCCTGCATCTCATTAAGGTTAAGCATTCCTTTATAATGAGCCAATTTTACAGCATCGCTTGGTGCATGCTGTACCACAGAAATAACTTGCTCCTTGGTGATGAGCGTTTTCCATTTTCGCAGTACATTCTGTCTTTTCTTAAGGTCCCTGTGCTGCAACGAGAACTGTGACCAGTGTGTCAGCATCTCCGCAATCATGTATTGAGCTATTTGTTCGTGTTCTGTGAGTCTGAAAGGCTTGAATACAGAAAGCTCTCCAGGTGGAGACCTGAAATATTAACAAGTGACATCCCTTCTTTACACAAAAGAAACTGCCCTTATTCAAATTCTTTCCATGCTGGCATTGCATTTATCCAAAATGTTATCAATGCTTGTGTGGATGTGTAGGAGGAAAGACATTCTGTATTTGCAGACTCAGAGTCCTCTGACTTCTCATGGGTTGTTACAATGTTGCCCTCTAGTTATTGCCTCCCCCTTGAAAAGTAAAGATTAATGGTGCTAAAATGACACATTTTAATACAATGAAGTTACATTTCTTTCTGACTCTACTTCAGATGTTGATGATCTGGCACTTTTTTTCCTTATTTTTTCAGAAATAGTACAAGTTCATTTGAAGGAGAAAGACAACCTTTAATAACAGAGCAATTATTATTTTAATCAATAGCAGTATTATACTTTAAATTAATCTTCAAAAGTCCCTGAAGCAAAAATTTCAAAAGTCATTAATCAATTAAGCAAAAATAACACACAGTCTTTTAAGGCAATCTCTGTCCTGAAGGTTGTTCACGCTGTTTTCTGAGAATGAAAACTTGGCCCTTTTTCTTCACTTCCATTCAGTGATTTTATTTTTCTAGTAAGAATAATGGCCCCATGTGTAAAAATAATACGATGGTGTAAACATGCAAATTCTAGTGTGTTTAAATGACTTTACTTCAATCGGAACTAAATGGTAAATCTCTATAAATGGGTTTTGGTTGTCAACCTGAAGGACAACGTGCTTAAAGATCCTGGGTTCTGCCTGGCTGGTGTAGCTCAGTGGATTGAGTGAGGGCTGCGAACCAAAGTGTTACAGGTTCGATTCCCAGTCAGGACACATGCCTGGGTTGCAGGCCATGACCCCCAATAACCACACATTGATGTTTCTCTCTGTCTCTCTTTCTCCCTCCCTTCCCTCTCTAAAACAATAAATAAATAAAATCTTAAAAAAATAGGTCCTGGGTTCTAAAATCAAAGATGATCAGAGACATGGGTATGAAAATCTTAGCAGAGGGTAAAACATGCCTTTAGTGGCTAAAGCATCGGGGCCGCGTGAGTGGCTTGGACACAGAAAGGCAACCTCGGTTTCCAACCCAGGAGCCAAGCCTCAGGCAGCACGTTTTCAGCACATTTTATATATTTAATTCCCAAGGAAGTAACATCTCAAATCTGCCTCAGTTCTGCTAGGTATCAAGCTATGATATTTCTTTTCAAAACTAGAATACTGATAATGGGACATAATCTTCATTCTATTTTCTCAATAAGGGTCTCTCATCTGATACACAACACACAGTTCACCCCCACTTTCCTGGAATCCCACTCCAGAGCTATTCAGTGTAAGCCCAAACCCTGTAGAAAATCTCTCTTCTTACTAATATTCAACTTCCTTTCTCATGGTGTTTTCTCCACCTTGCTGCAGAAAGTTATAAGTCTAATCATTTGTTTCACCAAAGTTATGTTCCTAGTGGCCTTAAATGGACACATATCGTCAATTTTTTAAATGGCTCCTGCAGCTTGCAAACCATTTATACTAAAACTATAAGAGTCATATATTTAGGGATAAAGGAGTAATTTAATATAATGTAAGGGATGTGTATAAATAATAAATATCAAACTCAGCTACTCATCTTTTGAAACTAACTAAGGATCCTCAGATGCTACCTAGCAAATTGCTAAATAGTGAGTTTTTATACCTCCCCCAAATATTTAATACATGCTTCTTTGTTTTGCTCTTTCTTAGCCAAGGTGAAGGCCCTCTGGCTGCCTTTGAATTCTTTTTCTTAGCCCAGCACGTGAACCTGCTCCCCTCAGACGGCACATGTTGCTCCAAGCTTTTTGCAACCCTCTCCACATCAGGTATGCCTGCATGACCTCATTCTTCCAGAATATTCTTCTTAGCACTAATTAATGGAGTGGAGGTTTCTGTTTGGAACACTTCAGTGTCATAGGTGAGGAAGCCTGAATCATTCATCATAAATAGGGTTTTATCAGGGGAGAAATGACATCATATTAGATGTGCTCCACGGAGAGCGTGAAGTTGTCATTTCGGCCACAGTCAAGGTAGTACGGGCTTTAAATTCTTCCCAGCAACCCTTGGAAACAGCGTGTGCAGACACAGAGGCAAGAACCAGTTTGTCACTTGCTGTTGCTCACGTGTGATGTTCAGGGAAAAAGTAGCCCATCAGTAGATTAGAGAAAAGTGTAGAGCATGCTAAAGAATTTGAACTTGACTTTCAGGCACAGAATAACTCTGCTCTCATCTGTAATGTGAAGGAAGAAGTAAATCTGTTTTATGCTTCTGCGATGAGCAGAAGTATGACTAACGGACGGCAGTTACAGTTGAATTTCTGTTCAATCTAATGAATATTTTTTTTCTATTAACGAGAACTGTCCAGAAAATGGGCAAATTAGGCCAAGTACCTCTTAATTCCTAGAAGTAACTAAGTGGGTATTAAAGGTCCTTGCCTCAGGAATGTCTTAAAAAGTAATCTCTGTTTTCCACAGAAGATAAAACAACTTTCAAGTCTATGATCCTCTGATACCCTCTGCTGGGATTCTAATAAATGAATGAGTGTGAGTGTTAAGTTGGACACACTGATGCTACTTTCACTAATCAATGAACACATAACAGAAGCATTTTAGTTACTGACTGTGAGAACATTGCCACCAAGTCATAGTGGGAGGCAAAGAGGAAAAAATATTTAACACGAGAGACACTTTTGACATGTGACATTGCATGCCATAGAAGATGTCTTACTTTGCATGTTGTCAAAGTATAAATTATATTAACTGTATCATAATAATATGTGGTAATAGCTATTCTATCGTCATCCAATCACATGTTAATTCATCATATACTATCACCCATACTATTTTGGGTGCCTGCTAGAAAGTACACGTGCCAAGAATATTGCACACATTTTCCCTAATCCACCCACACACCTGTGGAGCAAATATCGCCCTCACTGGAAAGATCACACGACCAGAGCTCCCGAAGCTCAGACTCGTCACCGAGCTAACGAACGGCACAGGGAGGCTCTGCCTGTGCCCAGCCCTACGGGCTGCTCATACAGTAGACACACTACTTAATCGCTTTAACAGGGTTACTGAATTTTTCAAGACTTCAGTGTCTTTGCAAAGTACGATATTAAGATTGATTCGCCTCTTACTGTCCTCAAGGAAGAGGATTTTTATTGGTTTGTTTAATACTCATCGTTCCAGTTATGAGATGAGAACATCCTAAATTGTAAACTCAGTCTATCAAATGCAAATTGACTAATACCTATGTTTGAAAATGAAAGTCAACGGAAATACTGGAGAAAAGGAGTATAAGCTAATAAAAATGGAAATACATTTTAAAATAATTATGCGTTGACCTCAGTAGATGGAAATAATGTTGAAATCTGATAACACTGGAATAAAGGTGCCAAAAATCCCTGACAACCATTCTTTAAGACTTACTAGCATGGCACCTGCTCTGTCTCCCAGTTTGCTGGGCTGGGCTACTCCCATTCTTCCTTTGCAGTCAAAACGTGGGCTTTGATTCCCACCCCAAATTATCTGTCTACTTAGCGTCCTTGTTTGCTATTCTTCTGCAGACTTTGAATTTCCTCTAATCCTACTTTTCAGATATTAACATGAAATTAAAATGATACATCTTAGAGTCTACTGTAACTTAGCCACCTATACTACTCTTCAATGTAACTAAACAATTAGGGTAATTTAGAAGAAAAAAATTAGCAGTAAAAATGTCCGTGAAGAAATACAGCTGGTTCACCATGTTATACACTATTACGTTTGTAGAGATAGCACGTATTATTTTAAATATAAATATATTTTTTCTCAGGGCTTCTATGAGTTTTAATTCCAACTGCATAGGAGAATGTCTCTAAACACAAATGTGCTTCTTTTTTTTCTGCAATATTTTATACTCTGTGTTTTAGCTCAAGGCAAATATGTAGTTCTATTTGGAAACATTAGGAAAAATATTTCACAAATTTTAAATACCTCAGCTTGTCAAAAAGTTAGAAGCAGAAATAGAACTAGATCACAGATATCAAAATACCATGATGAAGTAAATTGTGATATATAGAGATAATAATAATTGGTATCCATCCATGAAAACACATAAATTATCACTCTGTGCAATGACATGGGTGAATTTTTGCAACATAATGTTGGTGTTATGAATGCATAGAGTATAATCTACTTGTATAATCCTCCAAAACAGATGAAATTAAACCTCATTGTTTAGGGGGGAACATAGAAAAGTGGTGAAACTACTTTAAAAAAAGGAAATTACACTCATCAGGATTAGCACGCAGCACTTCTGTCAAGAATGCAGGCTAAACGGTAGAGAAAGAACAGAGCTGGTGCATCTGGCGGTTGACAATGGTCTGTTTCTAACTAGCTGATCACTAGATACTCACAAAGATGCTTAAGTTTTTGTCAGACCGCATATGGATGCTTTCTGCTGCTTTCCACACGTTTTAAGTGTCGATGAAAGGGGCTTTAAAAAAATGAAACAGAAACCCACAGAAGTGGAATCCCTTGATTCCCAGGATGTCGTAGAGATGTCCAGTCCTGTAGTGAGGATTGTGAACGTGGGTTATTTCAACCAAAATGTCCATTAGCGTTTTTTTATCTTTACTTTAAAATTGCCACACTCTATTGCTTTAAATCATCGCAAGCCCACCCATCCTTAAGGAGACACCTCTGTATGGAGGTGTATACAGATTCCTCTCTACGACAAAAGTGTCAGAAAATGGTTGCCTATGTTTTAAAATAGTACCAGAGGAATTGCAAAGAAGCGTCTCGCACCTGTGGGATCATTTGGAGCAGGATACGTGAACGGGGAGGCCCTTGCCAGGAAGGGGAGGGAAGGGCTTTGCTTAGTAAGAGGACCCGCACTCTCCGAGCTGGAGAGGTGTGACAGCAGACGGCGCTTTCAAACTCCAGCTGGACACAGAACTGGCATCCAACAAAAGTGTCTGTGGGTGTTAACCAACCCAAAGGTAAATTCCAGAATTGGATAAATTGATACAGAAGTTTAAAAAGCAGTAAACAAATGATTCAAATAATGGAACATTTTATCAACTAAGCCATCTAAAAGGCAGATTAAAATGAGTTAAACTGCTGGTTTTGAGCTTTCATTGTGACCCCTCCCCAGATTTACGTGCTTCATCAAGTGTAACAAACATGAGCACCAAAGGTGCCGCAGTGAATCTATTTGTGTGCTAAATTAATGCAAGGGCTTTTGCATCATTTGCTATTTTTCTACAACAAACATTCTCTTATTGATGATAATTCTTTAGTGAGCAATGCTAAACATTTATGATGTTTATAAAGAGACAAAGACCAAATTTTAAATGTTGAGAGTGAGGTTTAAGGACAATGAAGGGCAGATCCCAAATAGTTATGGGGGATAAAACTCTGTGGACCTATCAATTTATCCACGAGTTAATTAAATAGTTTCCTCTCAGTGATACCCACAGCTAATAATAGCCACAGCAGCGACATAATTTGCAAACTCTCAATGTGTTTAGGTCCTGAAAGTAAAGAACTAATACTGGTAAAGAATGATTAGGAACAGAATATCACACTGGAATTGTGAATACCCAGATAATCCAAGGTAATATACATTATGGAAGGTAATATACATGTATATAAATACATATTTATATACTTACATTATGCAATGTTTATCATATAATTTAATTTTCATGTTTCTATATTTGCATAATTATAAATTGAATCTCACTAAACTGTAGGATTCATGGAGGCTGAGATTGCTTCTGCCTTATTGTCCGCTGTGCCCCAACGACTAAAAGAATGTCTAGCACGTGAAAGAGTCAATACGCATTTATTCAATTAAATCTGATCCCCTTGCTGAATCAGTCTCAGGTCGTGCACACTGGCTCACTTGTCCTGTAGAAAACTCATCATTTTAATCAATGTTTGTGCGTCTGTATCTATTCAAAGCTATGTAGCTTTCATTTTTCCTATGTGCTCCTGACTTCCATTCCACAGGCTTTTGTTAATAACCAGTAATATTACAATGACAATTACTTATCCCTGTGCTATTTTTATAACAGCTCCTGAAAGCTGCATGGCTCAAGTAGGTTTTCAAATATTTTAAAACACTGATCAAGCCATTTAAATTTACTAGTTTATTATCTTGGATAAATATGGGGCGTAGTCAGTTTGATGGAACAAAAAAGAAGACTCAGCGGGGCTTTGCCAGACATTTCTGGGATGCGAAGAGGTGTTCTCAGAGTAAGGGACATGTTAAAACACCCTGGACATAACCTACAACCACTCGGTCATTCGGCTCATTTAAGCGTTGGCTGAGGCAAGTCTGTACTGCAGAGTTACGATATGTGCTCAGCACTGCTTTAATCACGACGGCATATGAAACACGTAATACAACTCTGATGAGAGCACTCCCAGGCGCATAATTATCTGATGATGGTGTTAAGACAGTACCTACAGATTAGGCCACAGGAGACCTGCAAAGGAGAACGGTTCAGGCTGGAAGAGTCAGGAAGGAAGGAAGAAGAGACAGAAAGAAGGGAGGAAAGTGTAGATCTAGCCTGAGTAGAAAAGCAGCAGGGACGGTAATACACTGATGCCTTAGCTTAAAGTCTTATCTCAATCACCATACTCTTTCGGGGCTTCAGGATCTTAGAACTTCTATAAATCTTAGAATGAACTATGTAAAAACTATATATTTCCAAACATGAAGCCAGGAAAATCCAGTTAGGACCTGCACTTTGTTCGCTGACCTGCTCTATCAGCAGGCAAATGTGAGCCTCTCCGGACGCCTTTCTCGGCCCTACTCTGATCATCCTCTGAGTCTCATTACACTGCTCTGGGTGGCCACTGCTTCCTTCCGAAAGCATCCTACCGGCTAACGGTAGCCCACCGTCCCTGCTAAGAGACTCTCTGACAGAATCCCTGTCTATGTCCCATGGGATGCCCACGTGGAGGACTTGTACATACCAGGAGATGAGGAGGATACCCCAAGATTCCCTGCATTCCTACCACCACGGACAGACCACGGACATTTGGTAGGTACCACTATTCTTTTTGCTGATGGCATCTGGCTGTCACCACGCCACCCCCCTCACACTCTCGCACATCCCACGAGGAATCGGCCCCGGATGGAGTGGGAAGCATTGCACCCTGCCCGTGGTCATCTTTCATTCCTAGTTGACCCCCGTTTACATAACCACCCAGCACTTGCTGCTGTTCAAAACTCCGCACTTCATCTCCTCCCCACAACTGTGTTTCCTCCCTACCACTTCAGACCGGAATTAATGTCTCCACCCTGCCACAAAGGCTTAAAACATTTACCTCCCACCTAGGTTTGAATCCAACTCCTATTCAAACACTCATGTGGTACCAATGCCCACCACTCCGTAAATTCTTCAACGCTCTTTGCTCGTCTAGAAATTTCTAGAATTGTCTAGAATTTGACTTCCATCCCTGTAATTATGTAACATTTGGACACCATTTTTAACTGATTTGCTTGTGCCACTGCTCTACGGGTAGATGAACCAGACCTTCCACGTGGCCTTATATGTGCTTCAGGGGAGCTAGTAAACAGTAGTAATTCAACTTCCTTGATGAAAACATGACTATGAATTCAATATACTGTTTTTTTTTGTTTCTGTTATGATTTTAACATTGCCAGTGGTAAAAACAAGTATTTACATCCATTGATATTATTTTCTCTATATTGAGTTGAAAGGATCTGATAATAATTTGACACCTGTTGTAACATTCACAGTCCTCCTGGGTATCGGCAGTTCTCCATCAAAGACAAACAATGCATGGGAATAAAATCCTGTGTTCCCTTGTTTGTGAATGCCCTCGTTAGGGAATATTAAAATCGTCTCTTTCACTTAGAATCCCCCTCCCCGGCTGTCAGAGGAATACAGAACACAATTTCCATCAGCTTCATAATTAACGAATTTTGGTCTTTCTTTACTTTTCCCCTTCCACGGAGAGGGCTCAGCCCCGACATCCCAAACAGATGTTCAGTCAGGCTCATGAACCGCTTTCCCGTAACTCCCCTCCTGGGTCCCGTTCCCTCGTGTCTGGAGCAAAATAATATCCAGATGGCTAAGCAAGACTATTAGAAATGTTGAAGATGGATCATCTTCATAGTTTTCATTTTGTCTACATCCCCTTTCCATTACTTTCCTTATCTTCTACGTCTAGTTTTAAATTTCCCATGGATATGCAATATGTGTGTATACATATACGTAAATATATATGGATATATATCATATATATCGTATATCCATATATATACACACAGAAACAAAGAGCACCATAGTTTTAAAACATAATATGCTAGAGGTCTCACAGGCCCTAGTACCAGCCTTCAACTCTGCATGAGACACGGGTGTCCTAAAGGCTGTAAGATGGGCTGGTGCATGTGACTGCCTCGTCCATCCGAGGAAATGTGCAAAGAGTGACTGACAGCGGGGTGTGGACGTGGAACCGACGGCGCCACATTAAACATGGGACTGCGTGTACACACCAGGTTTTCTCCTTCCTTCTAGGATCTTCAGTACAAAATCCCACTCTGTGGGTGTGGCATGTCGTGGTGTTTCCTAGCCTAGCACTCAATATCTCATGCGTCTTAATTTACGTGACATGAAGAAACCATTTCCCTCCTTACGTACAAAAATCTTGTTGACTCTCCCCTTTCTTCCGCGCTGACAAGTCAAGAAAATTAAATCACCCCGTTTGTTGTTCTGTCTACTCGGTGACATTTAAACCCCCTCTAGTGACACGCCGCTCACCGGGTTCCCACGCAGGGCTTATCAGGGCCACTGTCATCAGTATTCTGCTTCATTTTTGCAAAGATCATCTACTTTCAGCGACTCATTAAAGCATGATGAGTCGGTTACCTTCTGGGCTATGTTTTAAGTTAATTATGTTCTGAACTCTTACCTTGGCTGCTTTGGGCATAAATTTAAAAAGTCTAAAGTAGGTTCTTTTTTACATTTTTGGAAAAAAGTGTTTCTAAACTTATTTTAAAAAGATATTTCCAGAGAAAATGCATCTGATTTGAGATCTGCTGCCATCTTTCCACCAAAGAAAAAAAAATAACTCTGATTTTATTATGGCAAAGGGTGCCTTTCAAGGTCACAGCTTTGCTTTGCGGCTGGATTTCCTTTAGCATCTGGGAGGACACACAAAGATTCAAATGCTGGCTTCTTTTAAGTGGCATTCAGTCTGAAAGTATTTGATCAGTACAGACTCCAAAGGAAGCCAGGCAATCTGAATTTGTAATGCTCAACAACAAAACGTTTTACTGTAGTGTAAATAATATTGTATGTGCAGACTTTTCATTTTAATGTCAGAGTCCATATTTTCTATTTAAAAAAGAATAACCAGTTAAATGCCAAGTCTGCATTGAAATTCAAATTCCTTTTTCTATTTAGGAGACTCAGATTTGTTTTCCTGTCCCCTATTCGGTCCCTAACCCCAGATAGTCAAGGTCAGGAAATGCAATGGTTTAATCTACAGTCAGAGGGTTGGAGTCTTCTATCTCAATGCTACTCTTAAGGTAATTGCATTCAGATATCACGCAAATTAAATAAATTCATGAACCCAATTGAGGACAGTGTTCTAAGCACCTCGTAAAGTCACTCAGAGGGGGAGAAACTAAGTCAATTAACATCACACCTCTCTCCTGATATTTGGAGGCAGGGAGAGCTTTCTTGCCAGTATGATTTCAAAGACTCTTTTAGTCAAAAACACCTTCCTCATCTTCAATGTCCCCTCCAAAACATCATGGTATCCAAACTCTCCATAGAAGACACTTTGGGTTTCACGTTTAAAGACCAACCACCTGATCTATTATGAGCCATAAATTTAACTTATTTGAATGGCCGAAGAACTGGTCATCGAGACCCAGGCTCTTGTGATGACACCAGCTCACCTAAGAAAGGCACTTGGAATCTCATGATCTCCTCCGTGTATCCTATGTGGATTTGTGGCTACGGATGAATTTAGCTGTTGAGTGTGAAAATGTGGTGTGCCTAGGATAAGCCCAGCAGTGTCTAGGACTAGTAGTTAGTGTGCATGGGGGCTGCCTCAGGCATCAGCATCAGAGATTCGAGTCCTTGACTAGATCAGCTGACTCTAGTTGCCTGCTAATGTAGTAGGGGAAGGCATTCCTGACAGATGTCATTGGAGGAGACAATTGGTGCCACCAGAGAAACACGCCTTTTAGTTGGGGCTGCAAAACAGTGTAGAAGACATAGAGCTTTGCCATTGTATGGAGTTCTAACCTTAGAAATCTGTCTCTCTCTAAATATATTTTGATAGGATGATGAGGACGTTATTCATTCATTCTTTGCCATAAGACACAGACTGGGTGAAAGTAAGTGTCCTTTAAATGAATATATAATGGGGCCCATCAGTCAATTAATGTGAACATTTGGATGCACATAGAGGCTGACTGAGAAGCCTGACAAAGTCGCTGGACACTTACCTGCTCAGTCCTTGCAGTAACAAGGCTTTGAAGTAAGGAACTAGTAGGAATAGAGGCCAATTTCAAAAGACAGAAATAATTCAGAAAAACCTCTGGTACTGATCGTGAGTTAGAGAGTGAAGGAATTATACAAGCCTCTAAAAGTGAGAGCTATTCTCTGATGAGAAGAAATAGCCAGAGAGGAGGTGAGACCGGGACCCAACCCAGCGCTTAGGACAACTGTGAAAACGGGGACCCCGCCCCCGCCCCCCTCCGAACTAAGCGGCGCCTGGTCCTCAGTTTTCCTGGGGTCCCCTATAACCCACCAGGTGTCCCTCTCACATCACACACACTGAAGTCCTACTGTGTGCTCAACAACTAGTGGCGCGTTTGGAACACGTGGGGACGTGGGAAGTTCTCAAAGACATAAAAATCCCCAACCCTGCAAATAGTGACTTTAATTTCAGGGCCGGCAGAGCAGCGCTGATGGAAACATTCGGGGCCGGGAACCCTTCCGTGACTCCGAAGGCCACTCTCCTCATTACTGTGCTCTCGCCAGGGCTGTGCTCTCTCTGAGAAGTGCGGGCGAACGCAGAGGACTCCCAAGTAGGTGGCCGGCAACGGCACGTGCGGGGTGCGGCACAAATAACGCCCCTGCTTCTTACAAAATGTTTTATTACAAAATCATGAGCATGGAGTTGTGTAACATAACAGTGTCACACTCAAGCATGCCATAGGACATTGTAGGTGCTATGTTCAAATTAAAGCTATACATTACTACAACCATACGATTACCCTACCAACCACACTCAAGCAGGCCTTCTTCTGCCGCCCCCTGTACTTTTTCGTGCTAATACCACCAGATGTAGTGTCTGGTTGCAGCTGCTCAGTTTTCCACTGAGTCCTCCCCACTTCGTCCTGGGGCCCCCAGAGTGCTGGGCAGAGGGGCCGGAGGGGAGAACCCGTCAAAGGCCTCGGTGGTCTTTCATGTAGTTACTAACGTGGAGGCGCTTCGCCATGACTTCGCCTCTTAGTTCCCTGCACTGAAGGTGTTCGTAAGAGTATCGAAAGGAATGAATAAAAAAATTCATATCAAAATTCTGCCACAAATGTCAACATAGTAGCATGAGAGCTAGCTTTAGGTAAAATATTCCGAGTAATACTTATACTTTAGACCAAAAATGACCAAAAAAAAACCCCACAACAGAAACTGTGTGTCCAATATAGGAGCTCAGAGACAATGCCCCTGGAAGGGACGAAATATGAGGAAACACTGAACAATGGAACGGGAGGCCATCGAAGGGGAGGGTGGGGAAACATTCATTACAGTAGCTGTGTTCCTCTGGGGGCGTGCAGGCTTCCCTGCACAGTGGGCCCACAAAGCCCAGGTGTTCCCCAGATGTTTCCATCGCCTGCATACGCTGCCAGAAAAAGAAGGACATTTTCTTTCTTCCTCCCACAAGGTCGCCAAAAAGTAGACATTCATTTGTGCTATTCGAGTCCGCAGCAACATATGGAAAGCCACCGTAACAATACACAGAGACATTTAGTCAGTGTTTTTTTGGTTTTTGGTTTTTTTTTTTACACACACGGGAAGGTCTCCCTTAGCATGGTCTATAGGTTCTGTGATTTTAATTGGGAGGATGCACGACACCGGTTTCACCACAGGCTAATGTATACAAATAAGGGTCAGGTCCCTACGGCATCTCATCACCGTTAGAACACAATGACCTTGAATGCAACGAGCATATCTGAGGACCTGCTGTAGCTGATTCTGTTGGGAAATGATGAAACGCAAATTTTGAAGCATTTCGGCAGTTTGCCTTGTGGCACTATGCCGTGTTTAATAGTTGATTGAAATGAAAGTGGGAAATTCACGTCAAAGATGTTTTTATCACTCCATGTCTGCGTGAAACAAAAAGTCCCTGCTGCACTGCACCGAGAAGTAGCATTGGACAGCGGTGGCAACAGAACCAAGTGGTGGTCGGGACACCGTCTCGTGACCTGGATTCCGTAGGCTTGGCATGGGGCCATTTGTTCACTACGTAATCCTGGGATATTCCTTTACCCCCTTGTCCCTTAGAGTCCTCCTCTTTAATATGAGTGTTGTAGTAGCCATGTTAGGAGATTTATCATATGAGTCAATCCCCACAATTGTTTAGAACAGGTAAGTGCTTAATGTGTGTTAGTTCGAGATTTAAATTTATGTTTACGTGAGACTATACAAGAGTAAGTTGGAACTATTTTTATTGTCAGCACTATTATGGATGTCTCCCATTTCCCTCCTGCTTTACCCCCTTCCACACCCACCCCACCCCCTTCACCACGATGCTGTCTGTGGCCACGGGCTGTGCATGTATGCACACATGTTCTTTGGCTAATCTCTTGCATTCCCCCTGACTCTGAGATCTGTCGGTCTGTTCCACGTGGCCATGTCTCCAGTTTTATTGTGCTCATCAGTTTATTCTGTTCACTAGATTCCATTTAGATTAGATTAGATAGAACTTTTAAATTTGGGGTGGAAGAAACTCTTTAAAAAAACAAGAAAAGAACTACTCATTTTTTCAGGCATATTACAGCTTTAGTAAAGAAAGATATTTTAAAAAGGAAGATATTCTTACTTTGGTTTCTTTATTAATATTTTCTGCATGTACACATAAAGATTATGAGTAGTTTCTAATCCAAAGGTCTTTATCAGCTGTGTGTTTGAAGCTTCTCCCCATCTAGAAAACTGAATTAGCACACTGAATTATCAAAGTCCTTGATTCCTTTAAATTCAACTCACTTCCCTTTTTGTGTTGAACTGTAGTGACTCAATTTTCTTTTAAAAATTTAAATTCTAATTAGTGTTGCATCAGCCTTTGTCATCTCATGAAATTTAGTTTTACAGACTTTTAGTGTATAAACAGCACCATTTTATAAAGAGATACCCTTAAAACTATTTTCAAATACTGATTTTATGTACGCTAATTGTAAAATAATGAGACATGTAACATTAAGTGCCATAGGATAAGTCGTTTTGAACGTTATTTAAAAATAATCAAGAGTGCCAAAATTCAAAGCATCCAATAGCTAGAAACATTAATCTAAAACAAAGGCAAAATGCCAACCTTTCTCTGAATAAGTTGTCAAAGACACAAGCCAGCCAAGGAAGACTGTTTACCATTTACTGCTTCCAGTAGCTTAGACCACTAGATAGCAATGTTCTTGTAGGTTCACTAAAGGTTCCAGGTTAAAAAAAAATGCCAATTACAGATACATATGCAAAACATAGCTGATTTCTGAAATCAGATCTCTTTACCGATGAAACAAAAGTGGCTTATTCCCTTCTCTTTCTAAGCAATCCTTTTGGTCTGGTGGTGTGTAAGAGAGGGAAATAATTTCTCATTACTTTCCTAGGTGTTTGGCTGATACTCCCGTGATAAAGGGCAGATCACCGAGAGCAAACCAGAAGTTTCCTAACGGGGACACCTCCTGTACACATGGAGACGCCCAGGGAAACTGAGGGACTCCCGGAAGAGTGCAAGCCGTCGCCTTAATAACTATCTCCAGATTAAAAAAAAAAAAAGACAGACAGACAACATTAGGGATCTGGGGTCAGTTTGGGGTGGTTATCAGAACAGCACAGTAAACCAGGGTGTGGTTGTGAAGCAGATTAAGTCCGTGACTCTGTGTTGATGAAGTGTTTCTAGAAAGTCAGAAGCATCCTCCTGATCCGGGTACAGAGACGGAGACACCCTTACAAAACAGAGGTTTTCCTTATAAATGTAGATGGTTCTTACAAAAGGCTTCTCACTCATTTGTAGTGCTTTTTCTGTGCCCACTGCTTCTTACAAAATATTCAGCTCAAAAGAACCCTTATACCAAAGAAGTGGAATTTAGTGTGACATCATACTCAGTTTACCCTTAGCTGCTACTAACTTTCCAGTTATCTGATGGTACAACTCACCTTTCATCAAAATAACATAGAAGGAAAGTTCTGTTTTTTTTTAAAAAAAAAAGTCTGTAGAAAGCATATCTAAAGAATGTGAAAAAGAAACCAGGAAAATTAAACACTGTCTAAAGGAGGTGGTTTTCTTTGTCAGCCCTTCTTAGGAAGCTGCCTGCTAACGAAGGTGTTGTGAGCATCCTCCAGAAAACACTGGGAACCGGCTCTCTGGTGCCGCACTGAACTGCGTACACAGGCTGAAGCTCGTCTGGCTCACCTGAGCCTCTGCAGTTGGCAGCCAGGGGACCCGAGCTGACCTCCTGAGCACCAAGGAACCAAGGTTCACGGGGTTTGAGTACCAGACCTGGAGTCCATGGCAAAGTCGGACATCGTCGATAAAGAAGACCAGTGCCCAGACCAAAGCAGGCACAGAACTGACCGACCAGACTCTGCCAGGATGAGATGACTTCGCTCCTTCCTGGCCCCTTTCAGGGTCCTCACCTTGGACGGCTTAGCTCCGAGACTACCCATTCAGGCCCTATGAATCAGAACCCATGAACATGTATAACCCCTCCTCATCTTCATCTTAAAATTCTGCTGCAAGCCTGTGTTCCGGGAGGTGCACTGGGGTTTCTCCCCTGCTCCCATTTGGCTGCCACAGGAAACAAACTCTCTCCTTGCTTCACACTCGATGCTTTGTGGATTCTTTGCAGAACGTCAGGCACATGAACCCAGATTTGGTAACACTTACTTTCTCAACACCCAACTAGGTCTGTCCAAGAATCACATTCAGGTCCCATGGAATACAGCAACATGAGCGAAGGAAGTAGGGTTTAGAGTCCTTCCCGCCCCGCCACCCAAAATATGCTTCCCCAGCAGCTAGGGTTCAAAATTGGATGGTGGAAGTTCTTGTCTGATTCTGGCCACTTTACAACTACCCCAAGGTCTTTAGAATGCACGTTCCACACCCCCACTCTGCTCTCCAGCTACAGATGAACTGCCCACAACAGCACACTGCACTCTGCTGTGGTCACAAGCTCAAACAAAGGATGGCTCACCGTGTGTTAAACAGCAGGAAGGTGTCTGTTGATGTTCGTGACGAGATATTTCCCTCTGCAGGCCCACCTACGAGTAAGAGCAAAAAAGATTTTAAGACTCTGAGTGATCCACAAGATTTTCTAACGAGTTTTCCGTTGCCATACAGATGCATTTGTCCATTTCAATGTCTATAAATTGGGTTACAGAGACAACAGAAAATTAAATTGATTCACTCCGTAGAACCAAACTAAAATGGAGTCGCTGCTGTCAGAGACAAAGTGGGAACGGTCGATGCAGGCGCGGAAAGGAAACTGAACCTGACTTTACAGGAATACACCGTCACTCTACAGGAACGGACAGTATTCTCAGAAATCAGCAGGGGTCACCAGCCAGTCCTCGGAGGCCAGGTCTGTGTGCGCCGCCTGCAAACTGCCTCATTCCTCCGACTCAGCCTCTTGGATCCAAATAAGAAGGAGGACCACGAGGCAGCCAATCAGCTAAGGAGCCAGATAACCACTGCACGTATCCCCTAAAAGCACCTCAGTCTTCGAGCAAGTGGGAACTCATTGCTCCCAGAGGCCTCGGTTTCCTGCTTTGCAGGTTGAAACCCTTGCAATAAACTCCTCTCTCTGCTTTGTTTTACTCGGGACACAGAGCTTGGTTTTTCACCCATCGTACATTCCTATTTTCAGCAATGTGTTTCCCCCGTTTTGACTTTCCTGAGTAAGGCTGCCAGAGCATCCCTTCTGTAACGGGAAGGGCCACAGGGCCAGGGGGTGAACAACAATGCAGCTCTGGCCCTCACTGACAAGCACACACACTGTCACATGGCTGCATGCGCCCGGGATCTCTGGTTGCCTCATGGGTGCCCAGACGGAATGGCTTTTATTCAATGATTCCAGGCGAGATAGGCTTTTTGTTCTCTGATGTTCACATCGGTGCCATTGTGCTGGATGAGAGACTGTATCAAAATTCCAGATAAAATGAACAGAAGGCTAAAGTTCTCTTTAATAAGCAGTTATCTGGTTTAGTGTCTGAAATACTTATCTGTTAAAACAGTAATTAGCAAATGATATGAGTGAATTAAAAAACATAAATTTTGTTCTCAATCTTGTAAGAGTGTATAAATGAAAAAATATTGAACAGAAATATTATCATCCACACCTGTTTTCTTATCCCAGCTCTGAATATCTATGGAAAAATTTGTAATAGGAAATAAAGATGTATTCCTTATTTCACTGAAATATTTTGTCTTAATTTTATAATTTTCTGATTAATTATTTCCAATAATTACATAGAATATTTGCATAGAATTTCATCAAATAATTAGGTTGTTTCAAGCTTTTGGTTAATAACTCTGAAGTTAACATATTTTGCATATTTCTTTGAGTATATGAATAGCAGACGTTCCTAGCTGTGAAACCTAATGGCTCAGGAAATATATGAAATTTTAATTTTCATGCATTTTATTTATTCTAATAATTTTCTTTTACAAAGGTTGAACTAGAAATTATTAATATTTTTAAATGGTTATCAAATTGCATAATGCAACCCTGACTTGCATTTATTTAATTACATATGGATTTATGCATCATTATGTTAATTTGTGTATAAACTGCATCTTCATTTCTATGCTTATTAGATTATTCATATTTTTCAAATACATCTGTAAATGACCCTTCCCCCAGCTCTGCAAATGCTATTGAAACGATGGGAAAGTCGTTGGTACTAGGAGCTTTGTTTAGCTACTAACAGAACTGTAAAATCTCTTGAAGGAAGAACTGTGTGATTCTCAGGGTGGAAGGCAAGAGCTCTGCTACAGTGACGGTATGAAATAGTACGTTATTCATATTTAGCTGATTTTTAGGCTAGCTTATCAATACAGCAGAGTAAAACCAAAATAATTTCAGTCAAAACTACCACAACCTCCACTAAGCAGACCCCAACAGGCTTCGGGCCGCCAAGGCCACCCAGGTCTGACCGCAGAGCCGGCCACCAGCCTCCCGGGGAGGTGCCTGTACTCCCTGCCGCAGCTTTGCACCCACCACTGTGCTGGGGCGCGCTGCCCCCCTGCAAAACAAGGGGGCTCACTCAGCACGTCTGGAATGGTGGTGGGTGCTGGCCCAGGAAGTTCTGTGTGGGGGGCACATCAGCTGTGACCACTCACTGGAGGCTATGCCTGCTCCCCACTCGTACAGACACAGAAGCGGCTGAAAATGAAAGCTCAGGCTGCTGCAGAAAAGCCTGTGGCCTGGTTAGAAATTTCCAGGTGAATGGACTGTGCCTGCTCCCAGAATTCATGCTTCTCCACCTGCGGTCCCAGCCTGGTCTGAAGGCAAGCAGTGCCCCTGTGTCCGGGCTGACGGTCCCCACGAAAGGCTGGACCCCGAGTCTGTCCCTGTGGCCTGGTCTGCAGCCCCTGGGCCAGGTCACTGACTACAGAGGAAATGACCACTGAGGGGTCTCCTCTGTTGTGCCACAGACTCTTTTGAAAGGGAGGTCATTATTCCCTTTTTGTAAGGGACACATTTTACGTATGTCCATAATATATTGCTTGCAATATTTTAAAGGATAAAAAAGATACTTCATGTCAACATTACTCATAACGTCATAGAAAATGAAGTTTCGAAGGGTTGCATCCAAGAAAGACACACACACCCACCAGTGATCCTTACGATGTACACAGTCGGTTCAACGACACTGGAAACCAGCCTCCACTACCCGTCGCCAACAGGCGTCCACCTCTCATTTGCCTGGAGGCTGATGTTTTTTACCAGATAACAAACAAAGTCACTAATGATGATCTCCCCCATTCCATAAAAAAAACAGCCAATATTTATATACATGATTTGATAGTGCACATAGGTTAACCTACTTTTTGTTTGGTTTACTCCACATCTAAAGGAAGAGATGTATCTGATTAATATTTTACAAGTATTGTCTCCTGGCTCAATACAGAAATATCCCTCTTTTAATAAAATATAAAGACCCAAGTAGCTAGAGGTAATGCTTCTTATTAGTATATAAATGATAAAAGCGTTCTATTTAAGTTTCTCCCCCACAGTAATCCATATGGAAATAGGAGCAAAAGAAGTTCTTTTTTCTTCTGAATTTGTTTCATCTATTGATAGGAACTATTCTCTGAATCATTTGCTTTTCCCCCTCATTCACGGATTGATGTGCTGCCTTTTGAAGCGTGTGGTTAGGACCACATTTTTCCTTGGGTTTTACATATGGAGCATAGATCTTCTGGTAAATTGTGCCTTTTGTTCTTTTTTTTTTTTAAATGGCTTTTATGCATTGCTATTCCATTAGGACAAGGCGGGCCATTGCCACCAGTGTCCCACAGAGACTATTGCAGGGACTTCCTTGACAAGGCTGAAAAGTCTTTGCTTAGCATTCACTCTGCCTTCTAATCCTGTCTCTTCATGTCACCGGCCTGTGTCCCAGTTTAACTCAGGCGGGCTATTCTGGGTCTTCCCGTCGCTCAGCTCTGTGCCTGTGGCTTTCAATTAGACACACCTGAGCACACCTCTGGTGGGGACTCACCGGAGTTCAGGCCCAACATGGTTTGTGATGTTCGCCCCAGCCATCGCCTCTTTGTCGGCCCCGGAGAAAGTTGTCAGACGTTCGCTGCATAATTTTGTGGCGTTCTACTTAAAATAAAATGACTGCTGTTTGGGAGACACCTGTGGGAAAATGCCACTTAAAAAAATCAATCTGATAGAAATGAGAAGTATTAAAATAAGTCTACCTACTAATAAAATTGTTTAAATAGAGTGAGTATTTAGGGCCGAACTAATTTGAAGTTTGTGAAAATACGCACTTCAAGACCTCTGAATTCCTAAGGTGAGTAATAACACAAGAATATTCGACAAATCCTTCTCAGAACTAATACAGTGCAAATAGGAGCGATTTATAAATGAAACTTTCCTAATTGTTAAATCAAGCTTAGATAACACGCCTTTGATTTATATTTTTATATTCATTTGAAATGTGTTTTTTAAAAGATACACTTTGCAAATATAAGAGCAATGACACAAAGAAAAAAGATACAATTACTAACCAATAATAGTGATAAAATTGCATACTGAAAGTATTAAATTAACCCAAATACAGACAGAAAAAGAACAGAAACCGCAGCAAAGAACAAAAGCAAAACTAGAACACGAAGCAGATAATATATTTAAGTTCATTTATGGTGATAAGGGTGTTGCATATAAATGGTTTAAACTCAGGGAGCAAATCAGAAATTGTCACAATGGGGGAAAAAGGGTAACTTTCCTATAGGAAAGCTACTTTTAAGATGAATACATTGTTTAAAATATTTTAAAGGATAAAAAAGATACATTATGTCAACATTATTCATAAGATGCCAAGAGAAGCACATTAAAACCAGGCCTGGTAGAATTTAGAACAAAACCAATTACCACAGGAAAAGAGGAAAGTGTTATAATGACACAGGAGCCAGTTTATAAAGAGGATACAAGGATCTTGAATATATATGTATATATAATGTGTATAGTCTTTATACATTGATTCTCCGTATCTATATATTCAGTATACGGTGTACGTGGGTTTGTACTGCGTACATATACACATCTGACACATATATAATCCCTATAAAAAGAGTTATAATATCAGAACTACTAAAGTACAATCATGGAATTTCACTGAGGACAAGGCCCTGCGCAGCCTTCTGCATTACAGGTAGAGGGATGCAGGCCCCCGAAGTTGCAATGACTGTGTGAAGGTTAATGGCAGGAGGCAGCCTAACCCTGAAAGCCTCACCCCAGGAGACCCTTCCGCAACCTCATCAGCCTGTTCCATCGGAGAGATTCTCATCAGTCATTCCCGGAAATTTTAAATCCCAGTCGCTTGAAACGAAAGAAACTGCCTATTGGCTCTATTTGTAAAAGGCTTCATTTCTGCTTGTGGTTTCATCTAACACAAACCATTTCATATTGGAGTTCCACAGAAAGTGACGCTTCCTATAAAAATGGTTTAAAGGTTGTTGTAGAAAATAAAAATGCATGGTCATATCAAGGTGCTTAATTGCTTTTGTGTTTTCAATCGTTCTGGGTTTTTAAATATTAATGTATCATGTTACCACCACTAGAAATATACCCAATTTAATGGATATCTTGGTGATAAGAATATACTTTAGAAGTCTTTCATTTAGCACATAATTATTCAGTGCCTGTTCCTTGCTAGGACCTTACAAAATGACAATATGACAAATTCGTATTTCTAAAACTCCTCTGAAATTATCACTGCTGTAACGTTCAAGTACACTCGACTCATTAGTTTGTAGAAGGTGACACTGTGTACATATATGCTCTTGTTTTCCTCGCGGTGACGAGAGAGAACTACATTTATTAACAAAGATAAATTAAACCTTTTAAAGCGCAAACAAAAAATCCTGAGAAGTTTAAATCAGATTTTCTAAAGTGGCATTTATAAAACAGAATTATAATATTCATATATATCATTATCATGTCAGGGCCTTCACACATGTAATGCCATTATAAAATATAGGCAACTTTTAACAAAACACACATATAACTTTTTTTATGTCTTGTGCTTTTAGCATGGACATGTCATGTTTATATGCATTTACATAAAAGTAAATGTCAAAATAGAAGGGATGAGATAGAAAATCAATGATATGCTTTTTAACCCATGTGAAGCTTAGGAGAAAAATAAGATTACTGAAATTCAACAATATTCACAATTTTTATTATAACCCCTAATGACTTAATTCTTTTCTTTATAAACCTGAAATCTTTGTAATGCAGAATTTTTCCTTATAACCAAACACATCTTGAAATCTCATCCAGCAACATTTACTCTTTACTATGAGAATTTGGTCAGCATTCTTAACATTTATCACTTTACTGCATATCTGTAAAAATTAAGCACTTATTCAGGGGGATTCTGGATATTTCTTCTTAAACTGTGACTTGATTGTTTTAAACGACGTTTGATCCAAGTCTCTTAAATTGTAATAAAAATGAGGCTGATCTGCCGTCCCTCTGAGACCAAAACATAAAAACCCATCCATCACGGTGTATCTAATTAAGAAACTAAGTTAAGAGGTGTTTGAACAAGATATTTGAAAATCTCCGGGGACCAGACAATTGAATTGGTCTTTCAGACATATCAAATTAGTTAATGATTTGGGGATCTTTATTCTGCAGGAGTATGTAAATTAAAAAAGAATAATGAAATTCATTAAAGCTTGGTATCGGGGAGGAAGGAGGGGACCTTGCTTGCGCACCACGGCATGTAATTATACGCACCTGCCTGGTTCAGACAGAAGGACGGGAGGCCAGGGGACAGGACATGCCACCCAGGCAGGTCTGCTTCCACGCTGGACACACACCCACGACAGTTAGTTTTCTCTATACATTCAGGGTGTCTTTCTCCTAACTGACAGACCCGCATTCGGTCACCAGGCCACTTCTCCGCCTTCACCATATGAACTTGTCAGATAAAGGGGCTGCCGTTCAAAATGACAACAGGTATTGAATTTTGTCCTGATATTTAACCAAGTATTTTTATTTATGCCGTCAGTCTGTGTGGATGCTGGAAGAGGCGGAAGAGTGAAACCCCCACTACTGCTTTGCCCTAGCGCATAGGGTGAAGGGAATGCCAAACAGCGCCCGATACATGATTGCACTGGCAGGTTCAGGGCTCTTTTAAAGCGTATACATGCGAATGCCAGCGATAACATCATTTCATTAAAGGAACAACGATTTCTCCCATTTTGCATTTCTGTTTTGTCTATCAAAAGCCATTCATCTTTTTATCTATCATTAAAAAAAAAAAGAAAACAAATTCGGCCCTGGCTGGTATGGTTCAGTGGATTGTGTACCAACCTGTGAAACAAAGGGTCACTGGTTCAATTCCCAGTCAGGGCACATGCCTGGGTTTCGGGCCAGGTCCCCAGTGCGGGGTATATGAGAGACAACCACACATCGATGTTTCTCTCCCTCTCTTTCTCCCTCCCTCCCCCTCTCTCTAAAAATAAATAAATAAAATCTTTATTAAAAAAGTTCTAATAAAACCTGAAAAACGTTTTTAAAACTTGTATTCTTATAGATGATGCCCATGCTCCAAAAACAATGTAGTTTCCAGATTTGTATGTATACGAAGACTGTAGAAATATAAAATAAACAGCCCTGGCTGGTGTAGCTCAGTGGATTGAGCTTGGGCTGCGAACCAAAGCATCGCAGGTTCGATTCCCAGTCAGGGCACATGCCTGGGTTGTAGTCCACGGCCCCCAGCAACCACACATTGACGCACATTGATGTTTCTCTTTCTCTCTCTTTCTCCCTCCCTTCCCTCTCTAAAAATAAATAAATAAAATCTTAAAAAAAAAGAACTGATTTGGGAGCCTCCTTGCTCCTTAAAAAAATATATAAAAAAACAAATGCTGGTTTGAACTGTGACACTCCACTTAAAGTCATCAGATTCCAGGGGACAAAACAGCATCAATCAGCACACACCCCGCTCCACTGCACCCCCTACTTGCCATTCCTTCCAATCCCGTAACCTTCGCAGTACATATTTGACTTTTATGAAGTTTCTGACTCCAGTTCTTAGCCTCAGAAGCACAGAAAACTATAAACATTTTCGAAACAGCATTTCTTGTGTCCACAAGGTGGATGTTAGAATCTCTAAATTGTTAGACATCAAAATCCAAAGATGTGAGAACAGAGTCACTACATCTGTTCTCCCTCCCTTTTTCTTTTTCATTGTATTTTTTCCATGACCGTTTATGCCCCTTACACCCTCTCCTTCCTCCACCCACACCCTTGTCGTCAACGATTTCTAATTAAGATGGAATGCAGTCAAGCAGCGAATTAGCAGTCAGAGTGGGAACATACAGTGTTGAAATGGGAACAGTATGTATGAAGAAAAAAGATACAAAATCAAGCACGTGAACAAAGGTCTACGCAGAATGATAGCTACTGCCGTATTATTCCTGGCGAGAAAGAGACAAAACAATAGAAGAATGGTCAGCTGTGCAATGGGAAACCAACTAAAGCCAACTAACGGAGGCCTGCACCGATTCAACAGGCTTTGTGTGAATATTTAATGACCACATAAATGCTCATAACTCCATATTGTGAAGAAAGCATAGTTTGAGGAAAAAATATATTGCATAGTGTGATGTCAAAATTATTTTTTAATTTTATAATTATATTAATACCAAGAAAAGAGTGAAATAAAAGGTATGATTATATTGATGAATTGATCTGTATATTTTTTACTGTGATATTAATTTTATTGTTCACTGATTCCTATATCCATGCAGTTTTAAATTAGCTTATATTATTTTATCAGGAAAAAACAACAATAAAATGTAATTCCTATGAGTTTTTTTTTTCCATTTGAACAATATATTTTCAAAAATCAGAAAGTTGTCTTTTAATAACACTGGCCATTTAAAGCATCACTTATTTTCCCCAGTGTGTGGGAGGATGAATTGTATCCCACGAGCAATGCACAGGGAGTTATGCAGACCCGTCCACAGAGGGAGCGAGCCCCTAAAAAACTGGCACGGCTCTCATCCAGTTCCGCACCACCGTGACAGATGCCACAGTTGTCCTCACCCTCCGTCTTCTCTAACGCGGTTTGATGCTGCCCCTGGGTTCCCAGTGCTGCGAGGGACAGCGTCTGAAACGACTCCCGATCTAAATCTCTGAGCCCCACAGGCCTGCTTCAGCCATGTCCACGCAGGGTGAGTTGGCCCGGTAAGGTCAAGGCTTAGGTCAAGGTTTAGGTCAAAGGTCCTATGGGCCAGAACATTCTTCCTTTCCTACTAAGTGTGTGCAAGGCATCTGATCGCCATGGTTTCTGCTCCCAAGGGCAAGTCAAAGGATGACGCCCGTGCACCAGGGACAACAGACTGGAAAACACCCCCTACCTGACTGATCCACACCCAGAACTCACCTTACCCAAGGGTGTTCCCACTGCTTTGGCCAAGAGAGAATATGTATTGTTTAACACAATTTTTAAATCTGTATGGGGGTGGTATTGGTTAGTAAATTATATAGGCTTCACACACAGGATTCTGTAACACATCATCTGTAGATTGTCTTGTGTGTTCACCACCCTGAGTCACACTTTCCGTCGCGGTCACTATTTACCCCCCTCCCACCCTCTTCTGTTGTAACTGCCCTCCAAACCCTCTCCCTCCGGTGATCACCATACTGTTGTGTCTGTGTTTTTCCTTTCTTTTTTCTTTCCTTCCTTTCCTTTCCTTTCCTTTCCTTTCCTTTCCTTTCCTTTCCTTTCCTTTCCTTTCCCCTTCCTTCTCTTCTCCTTATCCTTCTCTCCTCCTCCTCTCCTTTTTGCTTAGCCCCTTCACTTTTTAAATTTATCCAAAGGAATAGGGACTGAACATAAGATTCCATATCAAGCGCCACTTGACATCCAGGAGAATCGGAAGGGCTTCGAATGGCTGAAGAGCCTTCTTCCCTTCCTACCTGCCTCCTCGGATAAGATCCCTTAACCGAACTTAGCCTTCATCCAGAACTGTGCCTGGGCTCCTGCTGGCGGGGCCCAGGCAGAGACCCTGCTTACGCTTGAGTAGCGGGCGGCGTAAGCCCCCTGCCAGCCCACAGAGTGACTCCAACAGGCCTGAGAAATGAGGGTCACCGTGTGCTTGTGTTACCCTAAAGCCTGCCTCCCACACCCCGTGTTCCTGAACTCCATGGACCCCGGCGGCCCTGTGTGGCATGCTGTGAGTGGATGGGACTAGTAACTGCTGGCTGCCTCCTCTGTCGGGTGTCAGGTATGTGGATTCACCCGTTTGGGCCACTGGGGGGGGGGGGCACCTCCCCCACCCGCGGGGAGCAGCGGCGGGCCTCAGAACAGAAGATTCCAGGGTCCTAAAA
The DNA here is from genome assembly GCF_004126475.2 of Phyllostomus discolor. Classification (NCBI taxonomy): domain Eukaryota; kingdom Metazoa; phylum Chordata; class Mammalia; order Chiroptera; family Phyllostomidae; genus Phyllostomus; species Phyllostomus discolor. The sequence goes on along the minus strand of NC_040917.2, from coordinate 21,107,514 downwards.
CACTAGCTCCCGTTCAAGCCCGGAGGCTGCTTCCAGACGCTGTCCTAGGCATCCCCACAACCGAGTTCACGTTCCCACATTGCACTTGCGTCTGTGACCTGAGCAAATCACGACTTAGAACTGTCTAGTTCTTGTGCCTTCTCCCTGAGGTTGCCCTCCGTGGCCTTGCCCATGCTGACTGCTCTCTGCTCCAGTTACAGGGTTGGACGGAAATCTCTGCCATTCAGTCTTCAGGACAAGCACATACCCTTGTTCCAATGGGGTCGATTACCATGCACTTCACATTGGGTGAAATGTATGCATGTTTGTGTTGTGTCCAGGAGCTGACGGATGGCTCCACGCTGCTCAGTGACCCCCCCCCCCCAAAAAAACACCCGAGTACACGCTTGCCCTTCAAAGATAGGATTTTCTTTGCATTTCTCTGAGCAAGTGATTTTTTTCTTTCCCTCAAGGAGGGCGATGCCACCCCGAGATGAGGTAATGGGATGAAACTCGGTGAGGAGAATGTCTTTAATGGATAAGGTTGGCGCACTAACGCTGTCACAGATTGTAGGACACCGTCCCCTGTGTGCGGCGCCGGGAGCGCGAGTTTCAGAAGAGAGCATTTCAGGGAGGTGAGGAATGAATTGCTGTGTCCTGTCTCCAAAATCCTTTTCAAAATAGATTTGACAGTTGAGTGATTACATCTCGAACGGAGACTGTGATAGAATATGTGAGATTAAAAACACGGCGGCCTCCTCCGCACGCACCGAACAAAAGGGGTCAACCGAGAACCGAGCCCCCAAATCAGACCCAGAGAGCTAATCAACTTAGCGCTGCCCTCAATACACAGAGGTCAAGATCGGCGCCTTCCACGGTCCCAGTGTTCCGGTGTCCAAACCCGATCTAGTTTTTCATCCCATCAAAGGCTTATCAATTTTCTTCTTCAGGATCTTTGAGCCTAAAATTTGTAACATCTGAATGCGTACCAGTAGGAAGAAAATGTTCTGAGTCTCTTTAAACTTCCTAAAGAGCCGCTCTTAGGTGGCGTGCCAAGGCAGCATCTGCCTGGTTATTGTTTAATTTAGAATGCAGATCTAAAACCTCGGAGGAGATAACCAGAGAGAGCAGGGATAAACCATCAAATGGTAACAGGGTGTGATTCTTAGGCTTTGCACACGGGTCGGTCTCCTTCCTCATTTTACTTTTCAGAATCATTTGCCTTCAAAATAGCAGCAAGTATGCATCCCACATGGGCAAACAAGCACAGCACACATCAATTATCTTCCGAAGAGATAACACAGAAGTTCCGTTTCCTCTGTAAAGTTTTATCCTTCAGGTAATTAGCCACCTTCAAAAGGGATAATATTAGCAAATGGAACTGCACTAAAGAAACACAGATGTACAGCAATAAAAATATTGCAGCCTTCTCATTGTGTTCTGAGTTAAAGTATTTTTATGCTCCCAGTTAGGATGCTTTTATGTGCATTTAAGTATTTTGATGGCCAGACTATTGGGGAAGCTGAGCCGTAATTCTTAAGGGCCGTTGCTTATAGCGGCCCCCAGCCCCCAACATGCACTTCTCCTGAGATGACAGCTGACGGCTCGCATGCTAATCACGCCCGGTTTTGTCTTCCGTTGTGGGCGTGAACCAGATATAGAATCTCGGCCTTCCCGTTCTTAGCTCCACAAAAAAGGTAACTCTTCTTCCACTGCAGCAGTATTTTTTAAAAAGAGCATGCTTCCAAATGGCATGAGATGTTTATTTATTTGTTGGTTTATGAATTACAGGTACCTAAGCACTACCCCAGGCCTAGCAGGCCATACCTTTGACGGACGGGGGTCCCCTGTGTATGCCTTTCAACCATCCCTGGCTGAGAAGTCACGTGCTGGAGAGCAGAGAAAGTGACACGCTCACCTCGGCGGCTGGCGTTGCTGCCCAGGCTGCCTGCTTCAACAAGAGCAGTGGCAGGTGCTCTGCCAGAGAGAGTGGAGCCCCACGCCCGCCCCCTGGGGCCGGGGTCTTCATTGTTGCTCTTCTGAGAGCATCAGCTCTGACCTCGGGCCACAGGAGGAATCCTTTTTAAAGAGCAGGCAATTTTTAACACCAAAATACATCCAACTCTCACTTATATCTCAGAGTCTGAAATCTCAGTGAATGAAACTTCCTCTCGCACTGGTTAACTGCTGGTTTGCTCGCACTCCTGGCTTCCACAGGGGTCACACAGTGGGTCCGCTCCCAAGAAGAGGAAGGCAGAAAGGTCCCCGGCAGGCGTCCTGCAAGCAGTGACTGCTGCAGCCGGGCGTGAACACAGGGCGGGCCTGGGGTGGCAGGCTGCCCTCGGATGGGAACAAAAGCTGGGTGACTCACACACCCACACGGGTACACAGGACAAGAAGAGAGGGTCTCACAGTCACCCCTGGTCACTGCCGTGGGAAGATGTTCTATTCTTGATCACCTCTGGAGTAGCATTCCCAGTCCTAGGGGCACTTCCATGAGCTCTGTCTCTCCCCAATCAAAGCCACAATTTGAATTCTCAGACTCCCTAGCAAAGAAAGGATGGACTCGGGACCTATACTGTGTCCACCTGTTCAAGGTAGGTTTCTGGTGGCAGGACCTTCGTGCAGTGACGCCGGTGTCACTAGTGTAGTTGGTGACAAAAGATCGTGCAAACGTCAGGAGCTGGCGATGGATGGCCTCACCGAGGGGACACCTTCCACTTCCTGCTCGATGATGGGAGACCGTCACCAGCAGTTTCTCGAGGGGTCGGGTGTCCGGCAGTACTCAGGGGAGTGCCCGGAGGAGGGGCATCGAGCAGGTCCTGGTCCACTTTCTGTGCGTCAGGCTCTTTCCGGCGGTCACCAACACACTCCATCTGGGGGAGGGGGCAGGGCAGGGGAAGCCAGCGCCTGGGTAGGCGGGGGACACTCTTCTCTCCGGGACCGTAATGCGGACTGACACATATGCGTGTGCCCTGAGCCATACGCCAGCGCCACACAAAGACTGAACCCTGGCGTGAACTGCGGACTTCGGCTAATGAAAATGCACCCACGTGGGTTCATCCACTGTAGCAAGTAGGCACGTGCAGGTGCACCATGGAGGTACCTGGGAACGCTCGGTGCTTTCTGTTCTGTTTCTCTGTGAGCTGCTCTGTTTTCCTGTGGGGCATCTATTCATTTAAATTTTTTAAAGGAACTATCAAGCATGAAAAGATCGGGAGAAACCTCACGTGTGCAGCACAACACAGAAGCCTGTCTGAAGGCCTACATAGCGTACGTTCCAATGATACGACTTTCAGGAAGAGCCAGAACTCTGGAGGCAGTAAAATCATCCGTGCTCGGCGGGGCAGTGGGAGAGGGAGGGGAGGATGAGGAGGGAAGGCCAGTGAAACTGCTCCCGACGATGGCGGAATGGCGACATACGACACCATGCATCTGTCAGGCGCACAGAAATTTATAGCACCGAGAGCGAAGCTTAATGTATGCAAATTTAAAAGAGTCATTTAAGAGTTCAGGGAATCCCAGGAAAGAATATAGACTCTGACAGCAGAATGGAACTGTGGTACAAATGCGTGCAGCAGCCTCGCGGAAGGAGCGGGGGACGAGTGCTCACCTCTGTGATCTTGGAGGCGCACTGAGGCTGGAAGCTGAGAGCCAAAGGCACTGAACATAATAAGCACTTTACTCCGGTTGATAGAGTGCCCCAGAGGCACACAGGCGCACCATTTGGATGCTGACATATATACGTGTGTGCGCACACACACACACACACACACACACTGAAACTGAAAAATTACCAAACTGATGGCAGGCAATGGGAACCAGTATTCTTACCTTTCTGAGTGGGACTTAGTACAGACAGTCAAGGGGAGGAGGCTACAATGATCCATGTGGTCATGGGTCAAAGCTGGAAACATCAGAGTGAACTCACGTTTAAGGCAGACACAGACGCTCAGGTTTAGATGCTTACAGACGTGTGTACACACAGGCCAGCAAACACGTATTTCCTCGCTTGGGCAGCGGAGAGGACGGAAAGGGAACAGGGAACAACACCCTAGTGGCAATGAGCAAGCCTGGTGTGACAGTTGGGTAAACCAATAAGGCTTTGATGAGATACTCCCAGCCGTTTGCTTTCCGTTTATATTACGGTTTCGACATGTATTCCAGTAAAGCCTAGGAAAGGCCACTTCCATCTCAAGCGTTCCATCTAAATACCTTATGGTCAAAGGATAAGTCCTACACGATGAGCCCTGATACCAGAAGAAGACCTCACAACAAGAACAAAAACCCGATTTCCACTGCAGACCCACGGCCCAGGCATTTCCTGTGCTGCACACAGTGTTACCCACAACAAAGAGTGACGATGGGACCCAAGGAGATCTCATCCTCGTTTAACTGAAAACAAGTACAGGAATGAGAACACGCACATATAAAGTGGATACAATGAAGAAAACGGTAAGGTAAATGTCTGAAGAAAAACACAGTAAAAAAAGCTCTGGAACGACAAAATGAATATAAAGCACCTTCAGCAAAAGAATTCCCAAGAGTCGTCCTTAATGGCAACATTTGATCTAGCAGTTAAGAATGAGTAATACATCAAGCTTGAGGATTTATTTTCCCTCTTGAATGTGATCACATTATTATTTTAATTTTCTTACAGATTATGTTAAAAGGCTCCTTTGTCAAAACAAAATTCATGCCTAAAGGTGTTTTGTTTCTGATCTAGGAGATGATTCATTATTTTACAGTTACCCATTTGCATAGCCAACCTCCCCAAGTCAGGGGCTTAGTGCAGCCCAGAGGTTCCATCTGAAAATAATTTGAATAAGTGTTCAGTCCAAAATAAATGGCTGTCATCACAAACTTTTCAGCCAGAAAAATGAAGCTGCTTTTGAATGTGCGCCTTAATCCTTTGTGAATACTAGCACAAAAAAAAAAAGAGAGAGAGAGAAAGATCATCAGAAACCAACAAAAACAAAACCATTGTATGACACACTCATAGGGAAACTATGCCAATGACAGTTTCTGCCAATGATGGGCAGTTTTTGCCAATGATAAAAATTATTTTATTGTTTTGTTAAATCAGGATTTTTTAACTGAAGTTTAGAAAATAAGTTTGAAGACGGCGAAGTCAGGAATTTCTCATATTTTTTTTTACTAAAAACTAAAGTGATCACGAAGGAGGGACAATAGAGCAGTAGATGCATGAGAAATAACTGCAATAAATGTACTTGTAAACCAATAAAATACTTGTATTCAGAAAGTTTCATTCTTGTTTTCCTTCCCCAGTGTGGCTATTCATTTCCAATGGAAATCTCAATTCCCCCCAACCCCTAACCCCCTTGACAATGAAAAGGAAACAAATATTTTGCTAGCGACCACCACCTATTTGCATCAATGGTGTATTTCTCTGTAGTCTGCAGGTCACGGAGAAATGAGCAGAAGGATGCCCGTTTATTTTGTACCCAGTAACTGGATTATTGTAAGTGCTTGTGAGCAGCTGTGCCGGAGTCGGAAGCTGCGGGCAGATGGAATTGAGGCTGCTCTGCAAGGAGACCCCCGGTGAAGTGCAGGTACACACGCCTCTCCAGGCAGGACCACTCGTAGGATAACAGCGAAATAGCCTAAATGCCAAGATCGAAGATGGGGGTAGGGAACTCTATTTACACAACAGAATTATATCGTTTCTTTCCCATCTTTAATCTCCTCATTAAAAGCAAAACTGCAGAGATTCAAGTCCCCTAAATATATTCTTCACATTAAACAGAGACTGAGCTATGAATACTTTCACATGTTGTTTTCTCATCCATCTATCCATCCATCCATCCATTCATCCATCATGTATCTATTTTTGCTTTTAACCACACAAATGAAAAACTGCAGCTACACCCAGAGTCATTTTTCTCTGGAACTCTGGCAAGTACAGAACATTTTTTTAACGTGACTCTGCTTTGTACTTGCCTTACATTTCACTGGGGTTTTAAGGGAAGAAGAGAGGTTATGCACCTCAGAAATGAAGAGCCAGCCCTTTCATCTGTCACAGTGGGAATAAGACGCTGAAAGTGACTTAGGTAGAAAGAGATCCAAATTACTGTCTCTTTTAGCCATACACTTGTTTTTGAATGAAACTATTTCTTTCTAAAATAGTGGTAATTAAACACTTCCTTAATAATTAATATCATGCAGTGTTTCACATATTCCACACCAAAAATTTTGTTGCATTTTGGGTCCTTAGAGTCGAATTATCTGCTCTTTCGTGGCTGTTGACATAGGGTTGGCTCCTCATAATTAAGTTTGAATCTGTTCATTGTTTTGCAGAATGAAAAACAGAATGGGAATCCATAAAAACAAGGTTTATTTGCTCACAATGGATGCTTAATTGAACACTCATATTCAGAAGAGGAGACACTCTGAAGGAGGAGCCAATGGCTCAGACGTTTGGAGGAGTAAACATTCATCACATAGTTTGGCTTTGGCTGCTAATCTTTGGGAAGGGCCAAATATGTGTTCAGAAGTCTTTCTGGCCCTTTCTATGACCAAGACTGTGTTCTAGAGTCTTGAGGAAAAGGAAAGCAACCTTTGACCCTTTGACAAAATATGTATTGCTTCTAAAATATCTCTTTGCCAACTGTAATCACCTCTCTCTCCTTGCAAGATAATCGAAATCCTAAAATACAGATTACAACTCAAAGAGGCTAACATAAATGCCTATGATAAAAGTCTGTGAGGCTCAATCTTATTAAGCTGGATTTGTATTTTTTTTTTGAGAAGAATGAGCAGCTTTCTCTAGCTCAGCTGATTTTGTTGTCGGGAGGCCGGTGTCCCTGCATCAGCAGCGCCCTCCTGCATCATTGTCACCAGCACCCCTGTTGCTCAGTTTTCCTACTGCTTCAAGTGGGGTAACACTTGCCCCTTTTCCTCAAGCCAGTCTCAGCCGTCATCTTGCAGTTAACGCGTATTTAGATACTAAATCCCTCAGAAGTAAAAAAGAAAGTATAGAATAATATATGCAATATAGGGGGTTGATTTCAGAAAACATAATAAATACCAGAGCTTTAGAATCTTAAAATATATACATATATATATATTTCAATATTTATTTTTTCTCTACAGATCCCTCTCTCATTCTCCCAATTTTCTCACTGTCCGATTTCTTACAGCTCCAACGGTGAAAAGTCTAATTCAGTTATTTTTAGTAGGCTCACTTTCTGTGAATCAAATTGAAAGGAGAATTTGTCACGGCTCCACAGAACCACAGACTCACTTTGTATAAAAAAAAAATAAAGATATCACACAGAAAGCTTTTACATCAGTTTTACTCATATCATGAAAGCAGAGCCCTTCACAGAACTAAGACCCAAGCTGTCTTGCAACAGCGCTGCACTTATACCGGAATCTACATGGCCTCACAACTCCTTTCTAACTCTGGAGCGTTAAAAAGAGCAATTGTAAGCACAGCATTTTAACTTCAAGATCTGCATCTAAGTTTCTAATAAAAACATCTGGTTACCATTAAACCAGCCTGGCTGTTTTTGCTGCCGTTGCTGCTGTTTATGAATGAAGTGGTAACAAAACAGATTTTTGCCAAGGACAAATAGTGCCTCCGGAAGTGAGCTCTCACGAGTCCGTGGGTTACTTTATGAACTATCGGCAGAATTTCCATTTCCAAGGGTACATTACCCAAATCTCCAAGGCTACGCGCTCTCCGAGGCACATTTGTAAATATCTGTAAGGTTTCCATTTTCCTGACAGAAACAATTACAAATGCCGTGCAAGAATCATTTCACACGGAGAGTTGAGGCAGCCATCAGAATTCTCTTAGGGAACGGCGGCAAATGTTTATGCTAATATTATTTAGCCTTTCACTTTTCACTTCAAAACTCAGGTTAGTGAATTCATTGCATTTTTTATTCTCATCAATGTGGCTCTGAAAACGAGAACAGACATTCAGAAAAGGGTGGAAGCGAGCTCATGTTCACTTCAAAACTCCATGTTTTCAAACAAAATGCTGAGGCATGTTTGCACCGGGGAACTCTGGCGTTCCCTATTTCATCTCAGAAATGAAGGGAAGGACTGCCATCTGCTTTTTCAAATAAATGCACGGAGCTTGTGCTTCTATATATAAATGGTGGCATATGGGGAGGAAGGCTTGCATTGAGTACGTATTCCTAGAAGTACTTAGAGAATTCATTCTCCTCCAATTGCGTATGTCTGCCTCACCCAAGGCATGACTTCTACCTCCTAAACAAAAACAAAAACAAAAATCCCTCCCAGTTCAAGAGTCTACTTTTAAAGGTTTACCTTATTTAATTGTGTCTTTGAAAGACTAAACGTGCATGTATTATTTGTCTTCTCATACCCAACAGCCACGGATATTGCATTGAAAATTAAAAAGATATTAATTAATATAGATGTATAAAGGGAAGAGTAAATAAAAGTTTTCAAAAGACTTTTAAAAGGCAGAGACAGAAGACTGGAAAGTGATTTCACAGGGCAAAGGAAGCTAAAACTAAAATGTAGGAAGAAAAGATAAGGTTGAGAGGAAATGCCACTCACCCTGCGGAAGGCTGAGAAAATGACCATAGACGTGTTAGAAAGGATGAGGCAAAAACCCAAAGAATATATTGAAATACACAAAACAGCCATTTCCCTTTCCAACTTCACACGTGGGCACAGACACACGGGCTAGGTATAAAGGCTTACTCTTTAGAGGAATAAAATCACAGGGAGAACATCTGAAAGCCCAAACAGTCAGATGTTGCCTAAGTGTTCATGATAGAAAGCTAGATTCCGTAAATGGCACATGTCCTACAGCCAGGAGGAAGAAGGGAAGTGCTCCATTGGATTGGACATGGAAATGCCCCTGGAGTCTTTATAAAGCCAAGGACAGCACAATGTACGTCCCGTGCTCTTCGGTGTGTATAAATAGAAAAATGCGCATGTGTACACATGCATCATGCTAACAGGGCAGGAGAGAGGTGAGAGCACCTTTGGCCTCTGGCACGGAGAACCAGGTCTCTGGAGCCAGGGCGGGACAGAGCCATACGCCTCCCTGTGCCTCCTTCTGTCTCCTCTGAATTCTGTATCGTGTGTTTGTGTTCTCTCTTCGAAACAATAATATATTTGATACCTATGCAAATGCCAGGTTCTAAAAAAAGGAAGAAAAGAAAAGAAGGGTAGTAAATATGTATGTAGAGCTCAAATGTAGCCAAACAAGAACACTTACTGGTCCTGGCCTCATTTGCTGTATAATCACATAAAACTTGAATTAACTAGCTCATAGAGAAGCATATAGCCATTAAAGGAAGGCATATTTCTACATATACACATACACATATAAACATGCACATATATGTCCATTCTAATGTATATAAACATATACGTATATACATAAACCATATAAACACACATATATAATTTACATGTAAATACGTATAATTTATGTAATTCCCATTTTTCTTTGATCTTCTCTATTTACTTATCTGAATGCCGTCTATAAAGATCTGATGTTTTCAATTTTAACTTTTGCAGTATATATATATATATATATAGGCACATTTTTGCATTCTGGTGCATTTACTGAATATGTCTTATATACTTTACATATTGGGCAATAAAGTTCTTTGAACAATTATTTTATCAATTATTCTCTGTTATCTGCCATATGCTCAATGGCATGCTAAATTCTATCTAGATAATATGAAGCCTTTGATCTAAAATATATGTAAAACAAAGCCTGGGAAATAAATCCAGGGTGAGTCTTAAAACATTAATTTTTAATAGCTATCTCTGCCTTTGTATCTGTGTTTCTTCTACTGAAGAAGTTTTTCTTTTCCAAAAACTACAGATATAGCAACTCAAATTCGATTTTCCCCTCTGATTTTGCTTGAGAACTTTCTTCAGTGTAACTTTTTTCCACTCCACTTTTGGTCTTGTGCCCAGACGTTAACTTCTAAAAGTTAAACAAATCGGTGCACGGCTTTGGCCGGAACAGTCGACCTTGGAGTCACCGGAAGGGAATGAACTATGATATGAGCTACCTCCTGGCCTCATGAAAAGCAGAATATTTTTTCATTCAGATTTTGTGGGGTTTTTCCAGTATTTTATGTATTTGAATAGAATCTGCTTAAACACTGTTTCAAAGACAGCTACTGGATTTCTTCAGTTACAGTTTAAATTGGTCTTACTGGACATCAAAATGAACTTCTGGTTTCCCCTTACCCCCTTTTCTTTGTTCATTCCACATTTTGACCTTGAATTCACTTTTCGAGATACATCAGCTACGGACTCGTAGTATACGTTTTTAAAAAGTTAAACATTTTAATAGCAATCCCTATGTCACAGTTGAATTTCAGATTATCCTATCAAGAGCTAAATAAAAAATAAAAGCTTGGGGTTTACAGCAGAGAGGAGGAGACTTTTATCTTCCAGGGGCCTCCTGCAGAACGTGCCCAAGTGGAGGCGTCTGCAACAGGGAGCGGAGCTTCATCTGTGTTCTGCCCGCCTGCTCCCTGGCTCCGAGACCGCACCGTGGGATGTGAGAAGGAACTGCAAAGTGAGCATCCTGCTTCCTGCAGATAAGTTTACGTGCCCTCCTTATCTTCCCGAACAGAAGCTGAAATAACAGCCGCCCCGTAAACTCAGCGCAGAATTTCAAGTCCACCCTGGATCCCAGCGGCGTTCCGTCCTGGGCTGGGACGGTAACGCTAGCCTGGGTCAGTCTGTGTCACGTCAGATTTCAGGCAAATTTCTCAAAGTATTTTAAGGATGCTTTATATCTTGCCGTATGTTTTCATAACTCTGACATATGCGTATTCATACTTGAGTAGTCTGTGTCGATATATATGCAGCTCTATAGAGCTGTCAACATATTCAGTGCCAAAATATTAAATTTTAGAAGATACACAGGATAGTTTCTCACCCATGAGCTTTCCTTGCTGAAAAATAGTTATGTTGTTTGAACTTGTGGAGCGAGTGTGTGTGTGTGAGAGAGAGAGTGAGAGAGAGATGGAGGGAGGGATGCGGGAAAGGATATTAACTGCAGGAAGTTAATATCTGACAGTCCATGATCAGCTCCGTGCTGCCTGTCCTCACCTCTGTGCCCTCTCTGGTCCCATTCATGCAATCACCTGCCCCTGTTCTCACCCGCATGCTCTACGAGTCATCACCTGAGAAGACTGAACTTATCACCTTTTCCTAAAAGACACAGTAAATGAGAACTTATCACTGGGAGAGTATTGCGTTGACATGGCAGCTCCTGGGGCCCTCAGACTCCACTGAGGTCCAAGCTGCCTGTGGTCAGACGCCCAGTGTCCGGGATCGTGCCTGCGGTCTGTTCCTGCTGTGACTGCCAGCAATCTGATGTCCTGAACTGGCCAGAGCGACTGCATCATGTCAGGTCTAAGGCCACTGAACACCACCGCATGGGAGGCTCAGGTGTCATCTCTTCCATACAACTTTTTAAAAAAATTAAAATGGCAGGACTGCCCAGCCAGGTCGGTGTTTCAGTGATGTCAGCCGTCGATGTCCTTGATTGTGATGGGTCTCGAAGAAGAGAAGCACAGCCAGGGGCTGGATGACAGGCAACACAGAGTTGGGGCTGTGAGCGGAAGAAATCAGACGACAGCACTTGTCAGGGAAGGTAGAGGGAGCTGACTTCCAGCCCACCAGGCCTCCAACGCCTTTTGGGATCCAAGTGAAAGAAGAGAAAGGAGAAGGGCCGCCGCTGTAGCTCAGGGAGAAGCGGGTTTCTCATCCAGCAGATGGCTGTCCCAACGGCACGCATCACGTGAACACACGCACACACATTTCTCAGACACATTACTCTTCCGCTCAGCGTTCTGCACCAGCCCCCCGTTTCACTGAGGCTAGAAGCCCAGATTCTTACGATGTACTAATGAGCTGATCCAGTGACCTCTTGGCCTCCGTTCCATTCTGTCCTTTGCTCTTCCTTCAAAGATCCTGCTGCAACCGTCCTCCAAGTCTTTTGCCAACGGTTCCCTTCTCACTGAAGCCTGTCCCTACTCCCTTCTTCAAAACCACATCAACTCTCCTGCCAGCTCTTCAGATCTCCCTTATCCTGCTCTATATTTTTTAAGACTGCACTTATCACCTTCCAAGTTGCTTTATTGTTGGTTCTCTGACTCCTCCTGGATGGTTGGCTCTGAGAGGACAGAGATCTTGCTTCCAAGTGGTCTGAACAGTGTCTGGCCAGACTTAACTGTTCAAAAAGCTTGTGGCAAATACACGAATGAACCATAGCTAAAACTGAATGATCTTCCCCTTTTCATGGCCACTTGAGACGCCATGCATTTTATCAAAATCTCTAAGCGGTGACAACAGATTTATTGGGGCATCCTTCAGAGCGGAGGAGTGGAAGGGAGACGGAGGAGTTGGAATCTCTGCTTCCTGAATGTAGCATCAGGTGTGAGCAACTAGAAACACATAGAACATCACCCCAGATAACTCTGAGAACTTCCCTGCAGGGTGTACCGTCTTAAAGAAATCATTGAAGTGGCTATTACTTAAGACTGACTGATCGACGTAAATAGCTCTGCACCCTTTAATCCAAATGCGTTCTCTGTGGTGACAGAGCGGAATCAATCAGAGCCCATTAGACACAGGGGGAGCCTCACATTTGGAGAAAAGTACATGAAAACACTGCTCTGGCCACGGTGGCCTCAACTGTTGCCAAGACAGCCCCCGACGTCCACAGCTGGATTTGAGATTTTAGTGCCAGAAGACCCCTATGGCTGAGGGTCAACGGGAAGACGGTAGATATTTATCATGAGGCCCTTTGTCTGCTCCGAAATGGGAGCTTGAAAATAGGATAATTCACAGCAGTGGTTAAAGGGATAGTTTGAAAAAGTAATTACCTGCAGCCTCCTTTTTATTGAGACAGCATAATAGGTTTTGATTCGACTTTCAAGGCGTATTAGCAGAAAGGTTCCGAAGGGCTGGTCTGTCTGGGTGATGTTAGCAGAGACTGAGTAGCTCTTTGTCAGGCCCCTTTGCTCTTCCTTCCTGTGTCGGTTGCTGTGCAACTAGACTGTAACCCCTGCCTCCCTTGCAGCTCGGTGGGGCTAGGTGCCTGAGTTTCACCTAGCAGAATGAAGATGGACTTAGTGTTTGCCGCTTCCAAACTTGGCCCATGAAAACCTTCTATACGGCCCTCTATACCCTTTCCCCCGAGTCCCCAGCAAGATGCTGAGTATCCAGCAGAGATCCCTGGCATCCAGGGCACGGTGGAGTCATGAGTGAGAAGGAACTGGGCTGCTGAAGTCATTGTCATGCACTAGAATGGGCTGGTATTTGAACTATACAAATAACAGCTTCCAATAGGTTTGGTCTCAGATTTGGGGGTTGTTTGGATAGCTGTTAGCCTGATGCAGGAGGCGAGCCATGTGTTGACCTAGGCCATACCTGCTACACCCAGCACGTACGTGTGACACAGAGCAAAGCAACAGGTGAGCAGAGAGAAAGGTCCTTCCTTCCCCAGCTACTCATTGCCGAACTCATATAAAGTTAAAGAGTCTATTGGAGGCAGACATATTCTATAACACATCGGTGAGGAACTAATTCATACGCATCAAACATTAAAGCTAAAATTTAATACAAATATATCATTGTAATTCCAATATCATCTCACTTTATCAATCCTTATCTCAGTTCATATTACATTGCTTGTCTACAATAACACAGGTGAGTTTTGTTAGCGGTGAGCAACATTCATGAGAAAAGTAATCACGGTTTCACAGCTGGACATTTGTGGTTTAAATATGAATGATGAAGATGTGTTAGAAATGGGATCATATTGTTTGTATGGCATTACAAATGGGGTGAAATTTCCTTTGTGAATCTCATCGAAACTTTGCCTTCGGAAGGCTCAGAATGTTATGTTACAATAGAACATTTTGTTGAAACACAGTAAGTACCTCTAGTTTCATCATCTCCATCATAAAGTAATAATTTATAATGAGACCAGCCCTTGAGGTAGTTCAGTGAGTGACATTTATTCATAAATGATGCCAGATGAGGTACCTGAAAAACTGAAATGTCTAAACTTCAAAGATGATTAAGTAATTTTACTTTCTTCTCCCCAGTGCTGTGTCTTCTTTTAGATCATGATGTTATTTTCTCCTCTGTTCTGATACATCCCCTCTCGTGTGAATACAACAGCAGGTTAGCTTTCATTTGATTTTTGAAACGTTAAAAGGTTTTGTCTATGTTTAATATAAGGTGCAGTTGTTTCTACAGACACCTGCTTGTTACAGTTCTCCATTGTCTGTTTGAATAATGCTTTGTGGTAATAAACTACAGCTTTCAAACACCAGCACTTTTCCATCCTATTTCTCTTTGAAGACATCGATGGTTGACCTGCACTGGATTTAATTGAGATTAATGAGAGGCATTAAGTTTTGCGCCTTAATATATAATTAATGTTGCCAACAATTATTTTCCTAAGTGGAAATGATCACCTGCATTTGTAATCAAATAGAGTATTTCAGAAAAGTGTCATTACTATAGTGAGTTAAATATATAAACGTGTCTCCATATTGGGCCTTCATTAAAATAATAACAACAACTAAGGCTTCTGGAGGGATTTCTGCACTGCAGTGTGCTCAGAGTTCGACTGCAGTGCTTCACACAATTCCATTTTGTACGTCACAAGGTTAAGGTGACGACTTAATCAGGCAACGGAACTGAGTTTTCTTGCTACATGAACCCTCTTGGGAACACAGCAGTGTGACCCCGAAGCCCAGAGTCCTCACCACAGCTGGCCACCCCGAGGCCGGTGGGAGGGAAAATGGGCCAGCCAGGAGCTGACACCCTAAGGATATTTAGGGGAGAGAGGGGAGGGCATAGGGGTTTCTGACAACAGGTGCTTTCCACTGATGGACACCGGGGTATGAAAAGATATCCAAGCGCTACTGGATATTGCCCCATGCCAAATAGCAGGCATCAGCAATTCCAGAAATGTTAATTTTGAAGTTAACTAGAAGGAAACAAGACCACAACTGATATAATGATGGACAACACCATTGTCTATTAAATGGGAAATGCCAGCAGACTCTGCAACGGTCTCCCCATCCCACTCTTAGTGCCTGCTCTTCATTGGAAACAGAGCATCAACACTCATCTTTAAACATATCAAATCTTTAATAGTTATTACAGCTCCTTCATTGATTTTCCAGTGCACTGAAATCCATGTTCCTTAACCTGTAACACAAAGACCTACTCACCTGCCCCAGCCCAGACTCATCTGGGGGCCTGGCTGCCTTCCCATGCTCAGTACTCAGCACTTGTTCTTTCATCGTAATAAGGTCCGCTTTGAACCTGACACTCTTTCCTCCTGGTCCAGTTCCCCTCACTTTCTGCTGACTTCTACTCCACATGTAAATTGGACTTGAAGCGTGGAGCTTCATAGCAGATTTCCTGAACCTCCTTATCTCACCCAGGCACCCCCTGATACTCTCTCGCAGTGCCCTGTTTTACCTCCTGGAACTTCTGAGAATTGATACGTATATGCTGATTTGCATGTTTGTTTCGGTTTTAAACTCCCTTTTAAAAATGTGAGCTCATGCAAGCCTCGAGTTTGACTCGGAGTGTAAGTCACCGAGCTCACTGCACGGTGGCCATGGACAAGGACAAACCTCAGTAGGTGCCCAATAACATACGTCAAACATGTGAGTGGGTGGCAGCTTGCCGTTTCCACCACTTCAGGCCTTTGGCTTCATGTTGTGTCGACACTTAGAGCCTCTCTAAGCTGGATCCGCAAGACAATTGATGAATGCCCCATAACTTCTCTCTCCGGTTTCACAATCTGTACTGCACCATGACATTACAATGAGTTTTGAAGCAACTAATGAGGAGTAAATTTTGAGCACCTAGTGCAAGTGCCACTGCCCCAGCATCCTTGGCACCGTCTTGGAGTTCGTCCAGACAACAATCACTTGGGCTCCACACAAGACTGCCGAATCAGTCTGTAAGGGTGAAAACGAGCCCTGCGTGTCTTACCTAAGCCCTTGGGACAGATCTTACGAACGCAAATGGTTAAGGAACAATGCTCTATGGAAATTTATGTTTTTAAGGGCTTACATATTTATGTGTGTTTATGAATTAAGCCATGCCTGTAATGTGAAGCCATAGCCCACATGCTTCAGAATGTACCATAGAAGATAATTTTTCAATACATTCGAGTGTGAGAGAATGTTATTTTCTGGTGTCTATCCATTCCAAAATGAATGCGGGAGCCAGCAAAATGTAAGAGGACCATAATTATTTTGCCTAATTTCTTCATGTTGCCAGTTGATAGCAGATTTATCATTTCCACATGAGCTCCATCATGCGGCTGAGCTCTGAGTTTTTTTTCTTCCCGCCATAACCCAGATGATTAAGTCACGAGTAGAAGAGCTGGTACTTTCTGAGAGTTCCATCGCTGGGAGCTATTTGTAATCATGGTTCCTTTGCTGATGGTAGTTGTTGCTGTTAATTATTTGGCACCCTGGCTTGGAAATTAGAAAACAGTAGGGACTGTTGGGTCTTCAGTTTCATGATATAGTATCATGAAAATATACTATACTATATTAGAATACAGTATACATTATATATATATAATATAGTATATAGAATATAATATAGTATAATATACTATACCAGACGGTCCCAATCCAGTTCTGGAAAGTGAAAGGATCATTCCTGTAGTAACTCTGCTTTTGGATTTGAAGGTTTCCCAAATGGATGCCTTTCTTTTATGAGATAAATGATTTCACCCTGCCCCTCCATCTACATGACAACAAAAGAAAAGTGTGTACAGTGTTTGGTATTCTTTTATGTAGCAAGCGTGAGAGGAGATGGAGAGACTCGGGTGAAACAGAGCTCGTTACACACACCGTTCCTAGAGACGAGAGGCACAGCCTGCCCCGCAGGGCCACCTGCAGAAGCCACTGGTGGGCAAGAGGAAGAAGGTGGGATGCAGGGGAGAGCTCGGGCTATAGCTGTGAGTGGGTTTCTACAGGCCAGGCAGGTGGGCAGTCTAGGACTGGCCAGTGTGAGTGATGTGGGTAGGCACTGGGCTCTCGTCGTGGCCCCTAGTTGTCTGGCCCCGGCCCTGGGATGATTCAGGTGGAGGAGCATTGCCTCCTGCATGTATCATCCAGATAGGCGGGGTCAGGCTCCGGGTTGGGTCGTGTATGAGACACACCCCCCTGGCTGGGCACTCAGCAAATCCTAAGAGTTGGCGAGGTCAGGAAGGGTCGGTTCCTCCTCCACCACAAAGGAGTTTTATGATGTGAAACCATCAGAATATATGGGAAATTAAAAATACTTGTAATACAGGGTGTGTGTCTGTGTAACTGAACACCCATGATTTTGCCTGATATTTAATTATAAAAATAATATAAAGGACTTCATCATATGCCAAAAAGGAAAAAGCCAAAACCAACCATGGATTGATTTTTTAACATTAAAATATTCTAATGTGTAGTAGAAATACAGTTCCACCCTGGCTGGTGTGGCTCAGTGGATTGAGCACTGGTGTGGGACCCAAAGGGTCACCAGTTGGATTCCCAGTCATGGCACAGGCCCGGGTTGCCAGCCAAGTCCCCAGTAGGGGGCACACGAGAGGCAACCACACATTAACGTTTCTCTCCCTCTCTTTCTCTAAAAATAAATAAATAAAATCTTTTTAAAAATACACAGCTCTTGTCATCAATTTGCTCAAAATTACTTAGAAAATTTCACTAACCACTATAAATTACAATATAAATATGTTAAAGATGTGGAACCTCTTCATGCCACAGAACGTTTAATAGTTTATAGACTTCATTAAGCACTTAACTAAAACACTCACACTTCGGTTGCTCCTTGTTCTCTAGCTCTCAGTCCTATTCTATAACTCAAGCCTTTATGTGTGTAAAAATATCACCATATTTAAGAAAATGGTATTTCATTGATGGCACACCAAAAAAGGCAATTTGTAAGCAAAAAAATCTATAGTTAAATGTTAATTGATGAAAGAAATCGAAGTCATCAATTTGAAAAGACCACGAAGTTATTCTGCATGAGTAAGTGTTCTCTGTGTCTATTGAATATAATGTTATTGTCTTTGCAAAAGTAAATTATGAAACAAACTTAAGTCAATAATTCTCTCTTAAATATTTATCTATTCCATCCCATTCCATTGTGACATTAAGCTTACATGACTTCCTCAGCTTTCTATAATGTCTTTAACACATTCCGCATCGCTTCCCATTGTCGTTTACAGAACTACCTTAAAATCAAATGAGAAGACTTCGTTTCATTTCTGTTACCTTGGAAGAAACATGGGAGTCATGCACAGCTCATGTCTGCATGGATAACTGAAAGTTCATAAAGTAAAAAAAAAAATCCAAAGAATAATTTAAATGTCCTAAAGATAATCATACAGAAATAAAGTAAAATTTTACACGTATATATAAAACATAAATGCCGTAATACTTGTTTAGTACCATCTGCCAAGGAAAAGAAATGACTACAATAGCTCCGAGAGACGATCTTTCAGTCTAGAGAAGAAACAGAGAAGGAGTAAATAGCAGAATAGTTCAGATTAATGCCAGCTGGGCATCTTTGTGAATGTTAAACTCTGGGTATTTGGTGTCTAATTTATGTTCTGATTGCTTTTGCTTTGGAAGTGCATCTCCTCGTGTATTTTAATCTTTAACTTCTGCTTCATCGTCCATGTTTTAATGTTCACTTTTCTACATCGGGTAAGGAACTGTGGGCTGAAGAGACAGAGAGGGGAAAAAAGAGTTCCTGACCCTCACATTTCTTCTGCTGCTTCTCCTTAGGGCCCACTACCACCCAGTGATGACGAGAGGCCTCTCAGTGAGTCACGTGCCTTTCCCTTTTGCCTTCCCACACTTAAGTGAAAACATCTAGCATGTATGATGCTTAATGTACCAAAAATAAATAACATAAAAGAAGCAACTCTTGGCACACTGTGAAAAAATTCTGTATCTTGTGAATGCATTTATGATTTTTCCCACTGCAACCATCATTAGGCATTATGTTCAGAATTTAAGATACAAAATTGCCATATAGGTTGGTCACTGATATACTGAATATCAGTTACTTAAAATGCTCTCCAACAATATTTTAGAATTCTCAGAAAGAATACTGTATGGTCTAGTGCATTTCATCAGGTTGATGCTTTAAGAATAACATTCTAAATGCATCCCTTATAAAAGTAATGTAATAGATTCTCCATTTTAAAAAAATACTCTCCATTTCTTAGCAAGAGGTATTCAAATGCAAATTAATTTACAAATCATGTTGTACTTATGCAACACATATGTCTACCTTTTAGAAGTGTTCTGTGTAAAATTAACTAAAAGGACTTTCCCATTCTCAACTACATAATTTCCTTACATATTTTATTGTTTGAAAATTAAAAAAAAACATATAGTTCAGTTTTCCAGGAATCTGATTAACACTACTAATTTACAATTCAGAAAAGAAGAATATGTAAATATACTAAAAGATAGGAACAAAATTTCCCTAAGAACTTGAACGTGGCCCAAATAAAGTGGGACTTTTAGAGTGTGGGGTAAACAAGAAAAATGAAAAATTTGTGGTAAGATTATAAAGCACAAATTCACTGTTAACTCTTTTGCAAGAATGCTTATCAGTCAACTTCTGTAAAAACTGCTTGTATAATTATTGCACTCAGGATGGTTTTAAACAATGAAGACCTACAGACTAGTATGATTCCACACGCAACTAGTATCAAATAAGTTCTCAAAGGGTAACATAAAACACCTTAACACAGATGTACAGTTGTCCCCATATATATTGGAAAATGACTCAAGGGTTGCTTTGCCATATTGCAAAAATATGCACTATTATCTAAATTTAAAAATCAGGACAAGTAAATTGCTACATTAACCTTTTGAAATTGCAATTTAATTATCCTCCATACAACAGTTCACATTTACACAAGTTTTTCTCCTGAATTAACATGTCGTTTCATTTAATTGCTCAAATGGTGCTTGAAAGTTCTGCTTTTTACAAGCACATCAATATCAGTTTATTTGGGGAAAATGCATATCTTTAAAATTCTTCCTTACTAAAATGGCTACATAATATTTGCCAAAATACTTAATCGCGCTAAAGATAAATGCTTCATGGTATCTTACAATTGTCCTAAAACATAAAATAGACATAAAATATATAATACAGCCATGAGTTAGCTGTGTAAAGAAAATTCATTCACCAGTCTTTATGATATTTCAATTAAATAATTGAATACAATTACTTGCTAAAGCACCCCTGGTCATAGTATAGTCCTACAGCACATGTCAAAGGCAGCCTCTTTTGAAACTGTTTGAAGTTTGTCCCCTTTTTCCTTCTTAGTTTTTATAATAATTATTTTAAAAGATAGGGGCATACCAAGTCATTGCAACTTGACTATTGTAATGCCAATAAGGGCTGGTCCTTAGAAATAGTTACACACACACACACACACACACACACACACAGAGCAGTATGAAATTAAGGGACACGAATGTCCTCCCACGGTCTCCCTGGCTCCCAGTCCCCTCCATCCATGCATGAGGTAGCAGACGGCACATGTGATGCAGTCAGTCTCGTCCCATGAGGATGCTGTGCCCGGCACTGCTAGCTGGGGATCTTAGGGAAATCATTACCTCCCGTGAGGTTCACTGTCTTCATTATAGCACAGGGATCAGAATATTCCCTCACAGAATCAGTGGAAATTCTATCTGCATTCACTTGAGGTTCCTCTGTCCTTTGAGATGCCTTCTAGTGATTGTCACAGATTTGGGGCGGGGAGGGGCTTTATTACTTCTGCCTCAAAGTTCCTGGGTCTCGCTGTGTCTACAAGTGGTTCTGTCTTCTTCTTTCTGGTTTTCAACTCAATCCTTCTTTGCTCATCCTCCACAAATATCATTTTTCAAATATTTTCATTGCATTTAAAGCTAAACAGAGCATGGTATTTTGTCATTTAATCCTGGGCACGATACAACACCAAATAATAGGAGATTAAAAATCCTATGTCTTAAAAGTCCTTGAGCACTGAAATGTCTCACTAATTCTGAAAATGTCTGTTTGACTCTATTGTTTGGAAAGGTGAAGAATTTGTATATCTGATGAATTTAAGCAAGCAGGGCCCAAATATAAGGGAAATTGAAAATAGTATCAGCAATAACTTCAAAAGGAAAGTGGCTGCGGGCATTTGTTAAACAAACTAAATAGAACCATGCCTACAAGGGCCGGATGTGAAAATCTGGAGAGCTAGATTATGATGGGCCCAAAGCTACACCCTCCCTCAGAAGTTCTGGGATCGATAGGTCAAGCTTAAGGAACCAGGGGGGAGACAGAGCCAGGCTCAGAGAAAAGCAATACCGCTAAGAAGTGGGTGAGTCTGTTTTCTGGGGCCTATACTACAGGGCCTGAGCCTTCATTTCCCTGCAGTATGCCAGCTAAGGGCACGTGGGCAGCGGAGAGGGAGGACATGGGTGGCATGGGAAAACCGAAGCATGAATGCCCAGGGTCCAGTGTTTGGAGGCAGAAAGGGGAAAGAGAGGAACCCTAACATGGTGAAGTCGCCATCCTCTCTTCATGGCTTGTTGACCACAAAACACTAAGTGGACTTTTGTGCCTCCTGCCAAAAGCTCCGACAGTCCCTTGCAAAGTGAGACATGTGCTTCACCCTTTGATCTAGCAATTTCACTCTTTGATGTTGGCACAGAAGAAATGAAAATGCACACAAACACAGCCCTGCCACAGACAAATAAACAAAAGCATCAGAAAAGAATCTTCAAACACTTATTATGTATAAGAGTCAGAAGTTGGAAATTCCAAAATGCACTAGGACAGGTGACCACTGGGCCACCTGTCTACTGGCACAGCGATCTAACACGGACTCCCTCTAGTGCACCTGTGCCCACCTCAGAAGGTCACCTAGAGCTCCCCTCAGCAGTTTCCTGATCTGGGCAAGCCTTTCATGGCCAACTCAACATCCCCAAGGGTGACGGCATCGCCTTTCTGACTGTTCTCCCCTCGGATGGACTGGAACACGGGGAGAAGGAGGACTAGGGAGGTGCTTGGTAGACCACAGTAAGCTCCACCTCTGTGACAGCCCTCAGCAAGGTGCCCTCCTCCCCTGGTGGGTACTCCCAAAGCTCTCTTTAGATGGAGCGGCATTTAACATACCATCCTCAGTGCTGAGACTGGCATAGAATACTATTACACACACACACACACATCCAGCAAACAGGGAGTCATGCAGGACTCTCCAACCAGGGTGACTTTGGACCCCGCAGGACAGGTGGCAACGTCTGTAGATGTTCGCCACGTTTACCACTCAGGTGGAGGATGCCACTACCACCTGGCACACAGAGACACACTGTTCCCCATCCTCCAGCGCACAGCACACCGCCCAAGGCAAAGAATGATCTTATCCAAAACGTCAAAAGGGCCAAGGCTGAGAAAGCCGGAGTTACAGGGAAATTCTAACTTCAGACTTTCACAGAGACGCCATAAATTCCGGCGAGGGCTGGGACGCCGGGCTCAGACAGGTGGCACCTTGTGAGGGTGAGCTCCTGTGGGACAAACACGCTCACGCCATCACGCCACAGCATTTCGCACGGATAGGAAGCGCCGTCTCCTCAACCTTCACACATCAAGTCATTTCAATAAGCCCACGCCGTTATGGCGAGAAGTAATTACAACTCGAAATGATAGCAAAACCATATTCTCAAAGGACAGTGTTGTGCAGTAACCTAATGATGCAGATAGAATATCATTTAGTGCATTTCAGAAGAATTATGAAGAACACGGCCAATGACATTACGCTATGTCCTTTAATATGTAGCAATAACAGTTTAAACACAAAAGAATCACGGTGCCTTTAGGGGATGCAAAGGGAAATCTACTTACTTTCAAATGTGGTTTAAACCCAGCAAAGGAGTGAACTTCTTCGTGCCCTAATTTACATAAATTTATTTTGAAAAGATACTTTTTTGGCTTTATATTTTGACCAGAAATAAATGGTAAATTTTGGAAAAGGATATCTATTCCTGATCCATCCACTTTTATCCACACCTGTGCACCAAATGCTATTCAGTAAAATTCCCCTTATTGAAAAGAATGTATACAAAGATGTTAACATATTCAACAAATGTTACTTAAAATATGCATCTATTACTTTAATGGATAAATATTTATTGAGCCTACAATTAAACCAGCACTATGCTAAATGCTAAAAGCATACCAATAAAAAGAAAGATAAATGCCCTTGCCCGTATAAATATAACACTCTGCTGTTTACATTAAGTGGTTTATGTTTAGTCTTAGTTAAGGTTGACCAAAATGAGGTACCATCATTAATTCCATTCATAACAAAATTTTATTATAAACATGGCTGGAAAAATGTAGGTTAATAGTAATAAATAATACAATAATTACCAAATTAAGAATATACGAATAAACTGTATTTTGTGTACTCACAACTGTAACCCTACTTTTGCTCACCCCTGTGTATTGGCTACTGATTTGTTTTAGATAATTTTGGGTTATTTTATTTAAAGATTTTATTTATTTTTAGAGAGAGGGGAAGGAAAGGAGAAAGAGAGGGAGAGAAACATCAATTTGTGGTTGCCTCCCACACACCCCCTACTGGGGACCTGGCCCACAATCCAGGCACGTGCCCTGACTGGGAATCGAACTCATGACCCTTTAGTTTTCAGTCCACTGCTCAATCCACTGAGCCACACCAGTCAGGGTTGACTACTAATTTTAAAAGGTTACTAAGGAAAGCAACATATCAAATATGTATATATTTCATATTCTAAAAATGATCAGTTTTTAGTTATTTATAAATTAATAAAATTATTCAGCAAGCCATATGTACATGTTACATTTTATGTAAAACAAATTCATATACACTTATATACAAATCAAAAGGGTGATATTGTAATAACAGCTTCGTGAATAATCTTCCATATTTTAAGAAAAATCTTTCACGGGGATATAAATTGCAGCATGGGGAATATAGTCAAAAATATTGTAGTAATAAATAGGTATGGTGCTAGGCGGGTACTAAACTTACTGGGGGGAACACTTTGTAAGTTACATAAATGTCTAACCACTATGCAGTGTACCTGAAACTAATACATGCTGAATGGCAATGGCAACTGAAAATATATATTTCTCTTGAATTTGTACTTAAGATATTAAGTTAAGTAAATAAAAGATATTAAGGTATTCAGTACACTAAAGCATAGAGATTTCCACCTCACAGACATTATTTGATTTCCGGACCAGATTTGAACTGAGTGGAAGTGTGACCATCTGCTTTATCTGCTGGCTAATCTTAAGTGAATTGGAAGTCTCAGTACAGCTCATTCCTCTGTTAATCAGGTCATGTTATTAAGAATGACTGTCATTAAATTGGAGCTAATTGAGACCCACAGTGGTCTAGATATCAGCTAGAAGGATTATTGGGTCACATTGTGAAACCAGCAGGGTGCCTTGCATGTGGCTTTCAAGGGTGGATGCCATGGAAGTGTCGCAGGATTTCTGCCTGGTAGATGTGACATTATTTTAGAAGATATTTTTAAAGAAAAAATGTGTAACAAAGACATGTATACGTATTTGAAAGTTTCACAGGGCAGGTAATGAAATTCTTGAAGCAACTTGAAAATGTGCTATTCATCAAAGCCTGGGAAGTTCTAGTGCATCTGAATATGTAATTGACAATACGACTTATCGAGGTCATGAGAAATCCACTATCTCTTCCAACTTGACTTTGTAAACTGGCAGAAGAATGAGACGATTAAGTACAAAAACACTGTAGTCCAAAGCTGGATACAAGCGTAACTGAGAAGACGCAGTGTAATTTAGCATCTCCTCCATTCATCTACTCAATAAGTATTTTTAAAAATGTATCTTATTATGTCAATACTCATCACTCTTTTATAGTACCATACTTATATTTCTCCAATACATATGCAAATATAAGAATTGATTACAACTATAAGTGACGGTTAAGCTATATCATAAAGTGACTTTTATATACACAAGGTGGGGCAAAAATAGTTTTAAAGTTGTTGGTATAGAAAATAACACAATGAGTAATAAATGATAATACAAGAATAAACTCTGTTTTGTATACTCACAAGTGTAAACCTACATTTGCCCACCCTGTATGATCTATACAATTATACAAACCTATCTGTATGCATGTTCGTGTGTGTGTGTGTGTGTGTGTGTGTGTGAAATAAATCAGTGAAACAATACCGATCCATCGATTTCTCCTCTTCTCCAAGCACTAGTGCACGCTCTCGGTCCATGGATGGTTGTGTGTGGAATCTTTCACTGGACAATACTGGTCGGGGGTGTTTGGAGTGGACCCTGCCATGTGTCCCCCCATCTCCCCTTGGGACGGACAGGCTGCTGACAGAAAAGGCCTCCACTGTCAGCCACCTGGAAAAAGTCAAGTCACAGCCAACGACCAGCCAAACACTGGAGTCCAAACCTCAGGGACTCGGCCCCAGCTGGGTACAACTCTGGAAGAGCCTCCCACTTCCAAAGCTCTCGGTGGGGCCAGCCAACACGTTCATCCAGATTTCACAGCAGACAACGTCTCGCTTTGCCCACTCTGGCTTCTTGCTGTTCGCTACCCCGGCGTTAATTCCAGGAGTGCTCCCTGCCTGACGAAGTGTGGGCACATTTACCTCCGTCACCACATCCGCTTCCAGGGGAGCTGCGGCAGGGCTCAGGACCCGCACTGACAGAAGTCATCACTCGTGACTGCCCGACAGCCCTCCGGCAGGGGCTGGGTTCACCGTGGCTCGGCCATGGCCTCTTTGGGAAAAAACTTATTTATGTATTTCTTGGAGAACTGTTTAGATCCATAATGGATCATCTAATCTGTTCAACTGGCCATGTGATGCACAGAGGAAAAAAAAAAGTATCACAACAGATATAAAAATCAAATTTATAGGGCCTGGAATCCTTTAATAAAGTCATCAAGTAAACAGTGAGTTAATAAAAACAGGCACCTAGAGCTCCACAGGTGTCTTCGGACATTACGGAGAATGTTACGGACACGCAGGCAGCCTGGGAGGGATGAGCAGCCCCTGTGTTAAGGACAACTGGCACTACATCAGGGCTGCACGCACTTCAGAGAGAACAGCAGAGGGGGTCAGGGTCAAGGTGCACTACTGACAGCATCGCAAGAGAACCACGTATATTCACCCCAAACTGCACTGACTTAGCGCTCTCATGTTTCTGGGGCTGGAAAATCAATATGACAAATATCAACGTGGATAATTAATATGGCAAAAAAGATCAATGAGACAAAATGTTTGCCTTCACCAAACCCAATGATTTTCGAAGAAAGTAGTGATCCCATTTCAGGGGTTAACTTAAGTGTTAACTTTTCTTAGACAGTCACTTCATGTTAAATATACATAGTCATGTTTTGTACAGCGTCCATGTGGTGAAAATCAATGCATTAAAACTCTTAGTATAACACTATCCACTCAAATTATGAAGCTCTCTTCACTAATGATGGAATTAAATGAGGCCAAATTACTGTAAATGTGTTCTTCCAAAAACACCATCTGGATTCTTGACAGAATTGGCAGCTGGAAACTTGGTTCTTAAATTTCCCATTACTCTTGGCCTCTAATCTGGTTAGTCCATCAAAAGCTAAGTTAACTAACAAATAGACTATGCTCTGGTTATATAACATTCAAAACAATGTTTTATAACACAATAAATAAAGTTCTCTATCATTTACCATATTCTATTTAAAACTGTTGTTCCCTCATATTTTTGTATATAATAGGATATTTAGTATTTTAATTCATTCACCTTTGTTCATGCATCAAACATCCTAAACCCATCAGATCTAAGACCACTTAATTTTTGTTCAACATTTTAAGACCAGCACCTAGGACAGTGCCTGGCATGTACTAGGCATCTGTATATTGTTCATGTCATTATTCATATATTATTGACTAGATGAGCAAATCCACAAATAAATGAATAATAAATTGAATGAATGAATCCATCTTTGTATCTCTCAGAATGAGTTCATTATTCGTGTATTGCATGCATTTTCCTTTCAATTAACTAATTAATTTAAAAAGTAAACACGCACAAAAAAATAATTATGGCAATGTGAAACTTGCCCTCTAAGTAAAGAGAAATGTCTTCAGGCAAGACGTGAGCTGGAAAGGTATCATCTGATTACATAATTTATGCAGAAAAGATTTATGGAAGGCTGCCTACGAAGGTCCCAGTTTCCGTTTAAACATAATTAGAAAAACCTTAGCCATCCGTAGAAATGTCCTCAGAAAATGTATTTATACAACAGATGTCTTCTTTCACAGAATGCAAAAAAAAAAGGCTAAAACAAATATAGTTTGAGTTTTCTCTAAGGGAAGGACATTTAAATTGATCAAGTCTTCCTAAGTAGAGATATCTTGACTATTTAATGTCACAAGTAAACAAATCAAGACCCAAAAGGTCCCTGGACAACGTCAGAGAACGGAATCTTCCGGTCGGTCGGGCGCAGGTCCTGTGTCTCGGCTTTACCGGGTCAAAACAGAGATGCCTCGAGAGAAACAGTTTGCTGTAGTTCCAGATGCTCAAAGAAATCGTTTTTCAAGAACCAAATTGAGACACTGCTCCTCCAGATTAGAAGTTTCAACCCTCGTCTTTTCTTCCAATACTTCCAGAGCCCATCCAGCCCTTAGAAATCTATCTAAAATAACTAATTTCAAAAGATACCTGTAAATCGTAATGTCAACTACTTATATTTCCTGCGATGCCAACTATACCCATTAAACTCTGCACCTACACTCTGCTCGCTGTAAGAAGAAAGCCGAGGGACGAATGAACAAATCTGGGCAGAACTGGCTTACTCTGCCAGGACAGAGAAACTGTGTTTTCCGACTCTGAAGGGAGAACGCCCCTCTCTGGTGGCCGTCGTTTTGGTCCCTTGCCATTCGGCAAGGCAAGGCTAAAGGTCGCTTTGAATTCTAAGTTTTTGACTGTTTATTTCAAGGATCTCAGCAGGTTATAGCCCACCCCTCTCATTTTCAGATAGTAAGACAGTTCATTACGATTAATGCCTTGCTAGAAACTGTTCTTTCTTTGGATGGCCATGAAGACCCAGAGCTCTAAGATGTTGCGTGGGTCTCCGGCCAGCAGTGAAACTAAATTCCTCGTATATATATCATGGTTGTATTTATTTCATTCTCAGGTGCGAAACTTAGTTTAGAGTGCTGCGATATTTTATATGTCAGTGTTTCAGGGTATGTGTCGTTCAGCCTTGCCTACCATGGGGGATTCAGGGAGAGGCCATAGAGTCCCTAGAGATACATGCCTCCCTCTCTAGCAAGAGCAGTTTAAGCTTGTGGTTCCTTATTAGTTGTCAGCGAAGTAGCTGCATATAGCTTAGGGCACTAACCTTGTTCTTGCTCTAGGTTGGCTTTGACATTGCTTCTGTACATTATGCACCATAGCACTAAACAGAGTGTCTCACTAGCTACCAAAGAGTAGTAACAGAATGTAAAATGGAATTACCTATTCCACGAAATTCATCTGTTGCTTCGTGTGTAGAAGAGGATCGTGATCTTTTGTAAATTGCATTTTTGAAATACAAAACAAAGGTAGTCATTGTACATATCTTATGATTCTATACAAAAAATAAATTGTTAATGAACAATTTAAATCGTGGTAGCAAACTGTACCAACCGATGTCTATGAAAATAATGCATGGTGACGCTCGGTAACCATCACAAGGTGTGGCGTGCTACCACTGGGGGCGGAATGTCCAAGGCACATGTGTTTTTATCATTAATCACTTGTCAATTTACTTATTATAAGAATAAAGTTGATTTTTGTCTTTGAATACATCCGCAAATACACAGTCAGAATGAAAGACGAAGAGAAAATTAAAACTGAGCTTGGGAAGTGGGCTTTGTGGCAGCACCTCTTTTCTGACTCCAGATACACAGGTCCAGAGAAACCAATTTTCCACTTTCTCCCGGAGAACGAGGAAATTGAAATCACCGCTTGCTGAAAAGAGCAAGCGGCAGGTCAATGAGACTTCTCCTTAACAGGCAACCGCATACAAGTCAGGGGGCGCAATTAAGATCATTGAACCTTCCAGGGAACTGGGTGTATCTTTAAGTAAACAAGTCAATAAACGGTGCTTATTCTGTGAGTTGGAATCGGTTCTAACTGAGCTGAAATGATCTAAGATATCAGGTGGCTTAACTATGTTTTAAATTAGTTTATTTCTCTAGTTCAAAGGGAGCTACAGATCTATATAAAATCTTTGTAATACTTTTAACAGAAAGCACAGTGTATACTGAATTAACTAGTGAACTTTCAAGAATATTTAATTTCACATTTACATTAAAACCTGTTTGGCTTAGGCTGAAGCCACATAGATTATAAATATTATAAAGATAAAGCCCTAAATGTGATTGTGCTTTAAGAATGTTATTCTGAGAAAGCAACTAAACAATTAGCATTTATACCATCTAGAGTCCCTAAACTACTTAGACTCTCAAAGTAAAAATATTTCAGTAATCTACTTACTCATCATTCAGTAATATCCTGGGCTAGACCTTTGAAGGCACGGCAGCAATAAAGCTGATAACCTCTACCAGCTTTTAGTTTTATTTATATTTCTCTTTGGTATTTAATCATGTGCTTTGTTAGATATTCTTGTTAAAGGGGAATTGTTTTCATTCAAATATCATTCTAAGCATAAAAAGACACAGTAAAGGATTCAGATATAATGCAATCTTCTCAAAAACTTCCAGTTTGAAATTAAAAAAGAAGAAGTCTACTTAGGACCATTATACAGTAGATACATCTATAAAAGAGGAAGAGTTAGCCTCTTGTAATTTTAGCTAACAGTCTCTTCTTAACTTCATATTGATTTTCTAAAGAGCAAAAGCAAATGGAAGTTTGAGGGAAAAATCTATTAAGTGGGTTCCAGTAATACTGCAATTGAAACAAGTTCTAATATGTCTATTAGTGTGAACTCCTTTGTAAGGAATTTTGGATTAAAGTCTAGAAAGGTTAGATTGTTAACGACATCAATAAAATAGACTTATAAGTATAGCCAGGTGAAGAAGAAAATATCTGACTGAGACACATATCAAAGTTCAAATACACAATGCAGGCAAGTTTGGGGAAGTTACTTAAATTATATGTTCCTCATCATACAATTGATATATTACCTATGTAATAGATGAGTGTCCTTGATGAGCCTTTTTAATTTTATATACAAAGTACTTCAATCATGGGGAAAGAGATTCACAAAATAAACAGTCGTATACCTATAATCTAGTCCAGATTGGACAATGGTTATAGTTTGTCATGCTTGTTCATCCATTTTTTGTGAAATCATTTAAAGTATGTTACAGATAACATTTCACCCCTAAACACTTCAATAAGCAACTCATAGGAAAGATACTATTTCACATAGCCACACATAATCTTCACAAGCAACCAAATCAAAAGTAGTTCCTTAATATCATAAATGCCTGAACCATATTCAAATTTCTCCAACTGTCCTGAAGTCTTTCACAGCTGGTGTGTTCTAGTTGGGACCCAAACAAGGCTAGGAATCCCATGTACTGCCACTCTTCTTATGTCTACTCTAATTTATAACAAGTGCTTCCTCTTGTCTACTTCCCACTCCCACTGTAGAGATCAGGCAAAGTGTTCTTTAAAACAAATGATTTTTTGGGGGGCGTGGATGTTGTTGGAGTGTTCACCTATATTGTCATTTAGCCAATTCTTTTCTTTCCTGTAGTTTTACATACAGAATTTAGACCTATAAGATATACCCGATTCAGGTGCAACACCTGTGGAAAACTTACTTTACAGGTGGTGGTGGGGTGCGGGCAGGCAGCGACTTAGGGGCGGCGGGGTTAGTTAGTGGATTCACGACTGTGAAAACAGATTCGGTGATGCAGGTCCCCTTAGTCTATTTTTTTTTCCTAGACATTGTTCAGATGCTCACTTTGTGAATGTTAAACAGGCTGTGACTTTTTTTATTTTAAAATGCACACCGTTAACTTAGTTTTTAGAAAGAAGAAAGAAGAAAGAACATCGCACATTCTGTTCTACAGCACTGTGCCACGATGTTGCCCAATGCCCGGTTGCCCCAACGGCGCCCCTGAAATCATCACACCGAAGCGACAGCACAGGAAGTGGTTTGTGCCACTGGGTGTCACGAAGGTCTTCTACACTGAAAATGCAAAGTGCCCGGCTCAGAGCGGGAAAGCTCACAAGACTATAGATTATAGTGTGCATGTGCTCACCAGGTGAGAAACCCCAGCAGCGGCCGGTATAGGCAACATCTGTTGAGATGCTCAGCAAAATTGTAATTAATTACTGATAAGAGAAATGAGCCTCCTCAGGGAAATCCCTGGAATCACTGAAATTTCTAATTCTTGTTTTCTGCTCGTGTCCTTTCCTGTCAAATAAGCAACACTCCCTGGTCACCTGGGGAAGGGCAGCGAGGTTGGGCAACGCTGTAGCTGAATGGAACGGAACAACTGATGCTGAGTGGACACAGGAAGGAAAGTGCGGGAGGACATCAGACATGCAGAGATGCGCGGGTGTCGTCACGGAGAGAGAAAATGACCTGAGTTAAAAAACTTTAAAACGCAGTGAACCAACCGCAATAGAAGAGAGAACAAGATAATGAATACAATGGAGCATATTATGAAAAGGGATGAAAAGAAATGTCCCCAGACCTCCACTTCTCCTATTCCTCCTCCTTTTCAGCTGAAGACCCTTCTCAGTATTTCCCTGAAAAGTTAAAGACGATCAGAAAGAAACTTCCACAGTCCCAGCACATCTTCCAGTATATCTGCACACCGCATTTCTTTCTGATTCTTATAAACTCTCCCTCTTCTCCTCCAAATCAAAACTCTTGGCTTAAGTGCCCTTCCTGATCGCCACTCAAGTGTGGGGTTTCTTCGGGGCCCTCGCTTGGTGCGCGCTGGGCCTGAAATGGTTCTTCCCTCAACCAGTTCAAGGCATGTTCCTCTCCTCCTCAAGGCCCCACTCAAAAGTTATCCCCTCGGGAAAGCCTTTTCTGAATACTTCTTACAAAAAAGAACCCCCACCGCACAATATCACAGCACTCCTTGCCCACGGTGAAACGGCTTTGTCTCCCTCCAGAGTATTTGCATCCTCTGTGAGTCTGTCTGTATACATTTATGTATTTTTTCTTTTATTTTTTACTCCTCCCATTAAAATATGAATTTCATGAGGGTAAAGGCTATGTTGATTTAGAGTTGTATCCCGAGAACCTAGAGAAAGCCTGGCGTATCGTGAGGGCATGATAAATATTTATTGAGTGAGTACATGCATGCAAGGATCAAACTGTACAAATTCTTGCTTTTGGAAAAAAAGCAATTCGGACTTTATTTAGAGACCAGCTGGGAGTTCTAATAGATTTCAAATATTGACATCTGAGAGCCCCGCTTTGAAATGTTAACCGAGAGTGCTCCACAGGATGGCATGACAGGTGGGGGTTCGGAAGTAACAGGGAGCAGTAAGCAAGTTCTGCAGCAGTTTATTGACTCGGTAGAGATGAATACACAGGCGCTTTATTCTAACACTAATAATAGAGGCAGAGAGACACTTCAGGTATGATTGAAGCATCATTACTGAGACTTTGGAGAACGACTCCCTATGTTTTCGTGGATTTTCCAGCATTACATTTTGAGATCGACGTTCAGAGCAGACACCTCCTGAAATCTGGGCGGAGATGCGGATTCCGCCAGATGCCGCCACGTGGTTCAGGAGCTCCAAAGCACTGCCTACAAGGATCTGTGGGGTGGTTTCCTTCACGGATCTGCCAACGGAGCACAGAGTCTCCGACCTCCACCAGCCCAGGCCCTGCTCAAACCAGCCCTCGCCGGTCTCGCCTCCCCCGTTCCCCTCTCCGACCTCCGTTTTAGCGGGGTTTCCAGGCCTGTCTACAGGCGTGGGTGCCTCGGCCCGCCCATTAAGCCAAGGGTTGTGCTCCTTAAACTGATACAGGCTAAAGCTCACCAAAGGGAACCACTTAGATGAACCAGCAAAAAACCTTTTATTAAATAAGGGCTCCAGGGAGCCCGTTCATAACGAGGAGAGAGCTGTCAGTTTCCTGGATGATGAATGTACTTTTCCATCGAACTCCAAAACCAAGTAACATCCATCAGCCGAAGCAAATATATATCATTACAATTTATCACATATGTGTGTGTGTGTGTGTGTGTGTGTATTTGTCTTAGGAAATTATTTTTGAGAACATAGACTAGGTGCTTTAGTGTTCCAAATATTTAACTTCTTTGTGACGTATCCTGTGTTCTCAATAGATACCTAATCGATTTGAATAAAACCGAGGGAAACAAAGCTCAGCTTATCCGACAGTCCTCCGCCCTTTCCCCCTGTGGTCACGGGCACCTGGTCCCGGAGACACTCCCTGGCCACCCCAAACGGCACCTGTCCTCGCCCGTCCTATTCATTCTGTGCTCTACTTTCCCCATATTTACCATCCTCCAAAAGGGTACAGCATTTACCTGCTTTTGTTATCACGTATTGTCTGTACTTCAAAACTATTAGAGAGTAGCTGTTTTATAAAAGCAGATTTTTAACTATCCCCCGCCCCCAGCCACTATACCACTAAGGCTTTTAACATTGCCTAGCCCAGAGTAAGTGCTCAGCAAATATTTTTAAATGGGTGAATGGCAGAAGGAAAAACCTCCCTGAAAAGCACATACCAGTGTTGTGTGTTAAATTACTTCCAATGCTTATTATTTTCACTGGTGCTAGGCACAACTAAAAACAAACTGTGGTGATTCTGTAGGGCATTGAAACGGCATGGCCCCAAAATCCATTCTTACTATGGACTGGCTTGATTCAATAAATAAATTTAGAACACAGGTTCTTAATTTATGAGAACCTCATGTCCCTCTGAGGATGGAATTCAGGGGTCAGCACATTATGAATAAATGTGTAAATTAAACAATATGCTTTCAGCATATTTAAGCAGAGGATTTCATCAAGACAAATCTTGCCACAAACCTATTTCTGAATACATTTCATCATGCCAGCCACCTCTTCCCCCGCCCCAAATGGCTGGTCCCACCGGCCTGGCTTGATGAGAATTGAAAGGGCCTGCTACACAGAACCAGCCCCTCAAAATTTTAGACCTACTGGGTGTGTTTATGTGTGAAATCAAATACTATTTCTATGCTGATGGATGATACAGTTTATATTTATAAAACCTGATCTTACTATGGGTAACTTTTAAATTAAAAATATGCAATGAAAACATTTCATAGTATGCTTAATAAAGCCGCTTAAATATTAAAATTCCATAACTACTTCCGTGTTTGGTACACATATAAAATCTGAATAGGTCAATACACTTATTTTGAAATTTGAAAAAAAACATTGATATTAAGTTGCAAATAAAAACATAGTGTAGTTCTGTCTTTTTAAAATACTGCACGAGGGTAATTTAAATAGTTTTCATGCGGCATAGTTTTCATGCGGAGGATCATTTATTTCCCCGAGGTTTTTATGAATTCTCAGTTAATATTACCACCACAATGAAGATTAAGACAGTGAGCTCCAGAGCCCTGGTCAGAACTGAATATTAAGTGAGTGATTTTCATAGAATTAGGATTCATAACTCTGTGGATTTGGCTACTTGGGGCACTCCGGCCTGTCACTCTCCGTAAGCACACGTGAGATAAGTCTCACAGCCTCTCTGGCATAACACTTGTGCTTATTATATATTACATGGAGCTTGGAATCATCAATAATTTTTTAAAGAAGTAAACAGAAAACAGTGCTGTTTCCAATATTTTAGGGCGAGGTACTTGCGTGTGCACCCTGGGGACACCACAGGACACGCACCACACGTGTGAGCCAACTGGTACTGCACAGCCTAGCAATTCACCATGGCAGGCGGAGGCCTGGGACAGTCACAGCCACTGACGGCGGAGCCCCTGACCTGCCCGAGGTCCCCAAGGCCCGGAAGACCTGTGTCCTTTGGGGGAAGCAGATGGAAAGCCCGCGGCATCTGAGGTCAGGAACCGTGTTGTGAGGCAGCACTCTCAGGACCATCTGTGTCCATATGTTTCAAGAACATGAGTGTCTCTCCCAGGATGGAGTCCTGCAGAAAGGTTTGTGGGAAGAAAACGAGAAACCCGGGGACAGAAAAATCTGCAAGGTGTGCGGTGTTTCCGAGTCTCCATCTTGCACATAAGGCTGTGTGTTGTGTTTTGTTTTACCTCACTGGTCCCACCTTCTGGGGCGAGAAAAAAAAATGTGTATAAATGAATAAAACTATTGTCTCCATTATACTTTAAAAGCGTGGACACATTTGCCTATAGGGAAAATGCAATGTTATATACTTTTTGCAATATGCTGAATGAGTGTATTTCATTTTGTTAGCTCAGTAAATTCAAATTTTAAAAAGTATTGACAAGCTGAAGGGTTTTTCAAACCACAAATAAAAGGTAAGACAGAGGTGGACAATGTGTAGGGGAGGAAGTATTAACATCCACAGCCAGCAGAGAAAGGAGCCATTTGCATCTTAACCCCATTTCCACGGGATCCTAAATGTGAACTGG
This sequence comes from Phyllostomus discolor, assembly GCF_004126475.2. NCBI lineage: Eukaryota > Metazoa > Chordata > Mammalia > Chiroptera > Phyllostomidae > Phyllostomus > Phyllostomus discolor. The sequence goes on along the minus strand of NC_040917.2, from coordinate 21,071,854 downwards.
ACCCAGGAATGATGTTTAAAAAAAAACAAGCAAACAAAAAAAAAACAGCAGTAAGTTTTCTCCATCATGAGTTCGGAAATAGCTCACTTAGAAGCCAGAGCTTCCGACCTTGCCATCCTGGTGTTCCAGATCTCAGCCACAAGGAACGGAGGCCACGCCCCAGCGCGTGAATGCCTGCCAGATGGCGCCCCTTTATAACGATGCAGGATGGAGAGTTGAGAAAAACATGTTCCCTACACCCTTATTTTCAGAAACCCCCAAACTATAACAACCAACACTCAGGATGAGCATGGTGATCTTTTTTTGTTTGTGTGTTTTTGTGTTTGAAGGGCAAGAACACCAAGGAGGTTGTAGAAAGATTTCCAACAAAAAATGGTGAACAATAACACACAGACGAATCCTTGCATGTAATTTCCTTGATTGTCTGATTCAGGCGGAGTCTTTCATGCCCCCGGCTGTGCAGGGACAGCGGACGTAGAGCCGGTAGCAGACCCATCACCACCTGACCAGTCGGGAGTTTACGTCAAGCCTAGGAGTCACCAGGAAGCCCATTCTGAGCGAGCCCACTTTGTCCAGAGCTCAATTCTTCAAAATTAGAAACTAAGTTGGGTGAGTTCATTTCACTGCTCCCACATATTCTAAAATGATGTAACTTCAGGGAGCAAAAATAACCAAATGCAATTGCTTAAATAAGGTGTTGACATGAAGTAGCATGAGCAAATACATTTTTGAAAATTTCATTCCAAAGAGTCAAAGTACAAAAAAAAACCCCAGAAAAAAACCATAATCTGATTACTTTTCTTAAGTAATCAAGATGAACAAACCTTTCCACTTGAACCTGAAATCATAAAATAAAGGTTTTATGACTTTGAATTCCAAGGAAATTTTTTTAAAACTGTGGTCTTTGACACAATTGAAGAACATTCTTTCTCTGTACTTTTAAAGTATATGTCAAAACCACTAAGAGTGGTGAGGAGGCAAATAAAACTCCACGACTGGTTGAGTCATTGCCCAGGACCATTACACCACTTGAGACACTCAAAATGAGCCTGAGGCAGAGCAGGTGCAAAATTAAGTCATTCATCTTTTGACTAATTTGTTCGGGAAACAGACGGACTCACGCAGGAGCCCCTTCACGTTGAATATACCAAAGGCTTTCCCGATGTCCAAAGTCATTTTAATCTGCATACTTCTGGCTCATAATTAACTGTCAAAATTATGATATTTTATTTAAAAGGGCCCCTATTGAGAGAAAATTCTTATGTTATAAATTCAAGTGTTTTCAAAATTAATTTCCCCAATGCCCATGACAGATCACAGCTTTGAAATCAGACCTACACAGGTCAGCTGTGTTTAACCCCCACTAATGATTTGCTTTGTCGAGTGGAATCTTGACCCTGATTTAGGACCATAGAGACCTCTAGAATTCCAACTATAGAAATAAGTGTCTAAGAACATAACATTTAGGGTGAGAAAGGATGGAGAAAGTGTCATAACCTTGCTTTTAGTCTATTTTTGCCAATTATTTGCTGTTGTTTGTAAGTGTAACCATTGTAAGATTCCAGTTCACACTCACTAGAATAGCTATTGTTGAAAACATACAAAATAATAAGTGCTGGCAAAGATGTGGAGAAATTGTGCATTGCTAACAGAGATGTGAGATGGTGCAGCGGCTACAGAAGACAGGATGATGGTCCCTCAAAAAGTTCAATAAAGAATCACCACGCCAGCCAGCAATTCCGATTCTGAGTATATATGGGAAAGAAGGGAAACCGGGGGCACCACCAGGTGTTTGTACACTCATGTTAAAGGCAACATTACTCATCGTCACTGAAAGGAGGAGGCAATGCACATACACACTGAACAGATAAAGAAAATGTGGTGTATATGGGTCATGGAGCCTTGCTGAGCCTTACATAGGAAAGACGTCCGGATGCATGCTATGACACGCGGGAACCTTGGTGACATTATGTTAAGTGAAGTAAGCCAGTCATTAAAAACTTCTCATGAGTTGACCAGAGAGCCTGAGTCATGCAGGCAGAAGGGGGACTGATGTGACTTCCTCAGGGAAGTGGGGAAGGCATGGGGGGGACCTTTTCACGGACACAGCGTTCCAGCTGGGACAGACACATCCGGAGATGGATGGGCAGTTGGTGACGTGTTGCAACAATGTGACTACTTAATGTCACTGAACTGCACCCTGGAAGATGGTTCACGTGGTAAAATTTATGAGAAACTTAACATTGTTATAACTCTATCAGACTGCTTTAGAAATAGAGGCAGAAAAAAATGTGTTCCTTCTCTTCATAATAGCAAGAGCTTCTTTGTTTGGGTTTTATTGTGCTCTTTCAAGGTGACAGATGAGGCTTTCGGCGGGGGGTGGGGGGGGTGTCTTTACATTCACTGACTTTCCCAGATTTTTTCCTGCTTGTCCCAAGTTTGCAAGTGTCCCCTCTGTGGCACTAGTTGAAGTTACCAAAGCACACGCAGTTGGAACACCCTGTTAATTCAAGGACCTGCTCTGGATGGCTTTGTTTGCAATGCCGCCAGCAGACTGTCCCCAGATTAGTCCCCGAATATAGATCTATTGCCCCTGTCCTAAAGTTTATCTTTTGATTTGTACAGTAGATCATTTTACCTGTTAACTTCAGAAATATACTGGATATCTCTCTAACTTACACTTTGAAGAACTGAACAGAGAAAATATTAAAAGGTAGAAAATCCTTTCCCCATGTAGGTGTATATTTTCTTTTGGCCTGCAAGATAAAAAGAAACAACTTTCTTTTTCTTCCAGCAAATCTGAGTTCTCCATGTATTATGAATAACTAAATCTAGATAAATAAGCATGTTCCAGAATAATTGGCTTTATCCTTTGCCCACAAGATACTAACTATGCTTTTAATTTTCTCTATTCTTTATTCACTTTTTGATAAAAATGTTCAATAGGGGTTTAAATCCTTTTCCCAGGCTTCTCTTTTATCATGTTTCTAATTACCTAGCCTAATTGCTCAGAACATTCAAGAGCTTGTGAAGTTTTTTTAATGGTTTTCTTTAATTACGGTTCTTCGGTGAGGAAAAACCTGCTAAACAAAGTTAAAAATGAAAACTGAAAATCTGTGTTAGAGGAGTAAAAAGAGGGAAATTTAATATTTGCATTAAAGATAGCTTAAGAAGACTGATTCATACAATGATTTTTTGCAAGCCACTGGACACTGTAAGACAAGATTCACGGTGATCACACCGATATGGTGAAAAGACTCATACAACATACATATGGCGACCTATTATATCTCTTACACATACATATGCTGCCAGAGAGTAAGAAGGGATTACTGAGTATTTCAGACATATTCTGTCCAGTATAGACATTTAGAAACAAGTTTAGATCTCAAGGCAAGAATGCCTAAAGATGTCTTCTCAGGAATTAAGTTTTTGAGTTCAAAATTTAAAAAAAAAATAGTAGTTTAAAAATGTCAAAAAATTGCATTCTGGGAAAACATCATTTTATATGCTTGTATTCTTTACAAAGGTTTTAGTGAACAAAACTGTATTTTTAAAAAATGTACCCGTAGTCAAACAGAACAGTGCAGAGTGACATCAGGATTTGGTTTTCTGCGGAAGGGCACAGAGTGGAACCTATTATATTTTAGTGCCCTTGGAGACCCAGGAAGAGAGACAAAGATTCAGATGGAAAAAAGTATACAACAGTGTCCCTTTAGGAATAAGTATTTGGGAAGAGGAGCCCGAAGAGCAAAGAAGAAACAAAGAAGATACGAATTTGAGCAGAAAAGCAGAGTAAAAAAGCACTAGAGTTTGAAAAAAGAAAAAAACTGCCAGGTTGAGAGTGTCTGCGGCCGCGCAGGTGGAGGCAGGCTGCGGTGACCGAGTTTGAAGAGGGGGTGGGCAGACATGTGACCTGGGTGCTACCAGGGGCCATAAGGTACCGTGGGCAGATTCATTTGTGATGGGCAGCATGGACCAGGGCCAAGGCCAGGCCAAAGTATAAAAACAAGGTGACTAGGAGAATTAGCAAGCAATTAAGAGCCACATGGGTATTAACAAAGAGACAAATTAGCATCACAAATGCCAAGTGCCAGGCACTGGTTACCTACACGTAGAAACCGATAGCCAACTTCAAGGCCAACCACAGGAGTCTGGCTCGAAAGTGTCAGACGTGGTTAGTAGGGGCTCTGATCTGATCTGTTCTCATCTGCAGCAGGAGAGCTGCTCGCCTGAAAAGCACCTTCGTGAGATGGCAGCCCGGCTGTCCTTTCAACAGAAATAATTCCCCCGGTCCGGGACTGACACAGAACCTTCTAGCAAAGAGCAGAAAGTGCTCAGGCTGGACTGGGCTTCACAGCCACTGAGCGAGGCTGGCTCAGGGCCCACGTGGGTCCAGGCCCTGGTGGCTTGGTGCAGCGCCCACCAACTGTCCCGCGGTGCAAACATTCCCATGTCAAGCATTGATACCTAAAAGGTGGGCTTTCGATGAGATGAACAGAAGGAGAACCTTAGTTGCCTTTTGCTTGATTATTTAAGAAATACTTATTATTGAACAGCTGCTCTGTCCCTAGTACTGTTCTTGGCTCCAATGCACACATCACCCAGCTAAAGCCCCACTTCACGGGTAAGACCCTGAAGCAGAGAAGGTGGGGCGATCAGCCAGGACTGGCTCATGGGAGAGGGTCACCCTGTCCATCTGTCTCGCACTGTCTGGAAATCCATGTACACCTCTATAAATAAACACAGTGCTAGAAAACAGTGGAACCTCAGCATTAAAGAACGAAAACTCACCCATTTAAACATTTGGGGCAGTTTTTAAAACATGGGTGTCAGCCTCCCTGCCTTTAGATGAAATACGTTTGAACCTCTTCTTGGTAGCTGGGAGTAACATGCATTCCAATAGATATTAAACACGAAGGTCCTGATATTGTCTTAGCCGCTGCTCCGCCATGGAAATATAAATATGTCTGTCATGCTCTTGGACCTCTGCAGGTCAGCCGGAAACTCCCTTTGTAGTTTTCTCAATTTATAAGCTCTACTGGCCTTATCTGTTGTCTGGCTGAGAAGTCCTATTTATACAGCCCTTCCCGTGTGACGGCCACTGTTCTTAGCACTTCCCACGCGGTAATATATTCACTGTCCTTGAAAGCCCAAGGAGGGGCCACTCTGATTATTCCAATCTGACGGATGGGGAAATGAACAGAGACAGGTATTATCTGATAACTGCAGAGTACCAGAGATTTCCACACAGGTGGCCAGTCCCCAGGGTCACCGCTCTGTGAATCGCCACTGCCCATTAGATTTCTAGGCAGCAAAGGTCTCATCCAAACATCAGCTCAAGAGGAAACCTCATGCATCAAATACATCGGTGCTCGGATGACTCACTAGAAGGGGGTATTGGGTAGAAGGCACAGAAGACTGGACCCCCCTCCTACTTCTCCCATATCTCCTCCTTGAAAGGGAAGAGATTAAAATGGCCAAAATAAAAGTAAATGATCTCTCATTCTTTTCAAGTTCCAATATTCTGACTTGGTAACATTAGACAACACGCATGTTCACCCTTGTCTAAAATATAATTATTGCCTTTATCTCTCTCTCCAGAAAGTAAAAAAATAATAAACCCTGTTTTAGAGCAAAATATATATTTTTTGCAGATTCTCCTTGTCAGCATGAAAGATGAATATTATCCTGGCTTCGTGCTGGCGGCATGGAAATTACTTTCTCAGCAGTGTATTAATTAGTCAACCGCAGCAGTCTAGAACTCTTTGATGCTAGGTAATGAGATTAATAATAGATTCCCATCAGCCCTCCCAAAGCTACAACACGTGTCGGAGGCCTCCTACTCTGTGGAGCCTCCGGGTGGCAGGGAAGAGCGCTTCACGGGCCCACAGCTGAACGGGGACCACCACGCTCCGAACGCTGCGATGTCCGGTGCTGACGAGAGGAACACACCTGTGGGAACGGCATTCCAGTATTCCACTCACACCTGGTGAAGCATGGACTGGTTTACGTTACATAGAGAGGGCTCCCAGTGCTGTCTCCCTAGGAGTTAGCTGATGCTCGCTTAACCTGATGGGTTGTAGCTGCTAAGAAATGCACAGCTCGAAGACTGAGCCGCAGGACACACAGCAGATAGCGTGTGCTGAGAAATGCCTACTGTAAAGAGAAAACACCAAGGATTTCTCTGTTTGAGGCATTCATACAAGTTTCCTGAAAATTGTCTTGCATAGAAAAAATAACGAGTTCTAGAAATATGTTCTAAAAATGAAAGCTGGACTATGTATTATAAATCTTTAATGAACATGTACACACAAAAATACTCAAGTCCACACTACTGTGTATAGAATTGTGTCAATCAAGTAACTCTTTAGCACAGCAAAAAAAGAGTCTTTGTTCATCTGACACAGTGCATGTTTACCAACCTTGCACAATTTTCCCAGGATTACATGAATTTCTAGTGTAATTTGAGGGCCAAGATGAGCCCCTGTTTCATCCCCCTCCCCCAACCTACTGATGGCTGATGTTTCTCAGTTTTATTTGCTTTAAGACAAGGTTAAGAAGATTTCTGTACTATTAGAACCTGAAATACACATACGGGCTTTGAGAAGCTCTAAAACAAATGTGCATTTGTTCAACTCTCTATAGCTTATCATTTTAATTGTATTTCATTGTGAGAGAACCCTCTTTTAAAAGGAAACATAGATTATAATATCTCTTAGAATATTAGTGTTCTGATAACAGGGTTTAGGAAATTTTTGGTTAAGGCTTTGTGCCCCGTTGAAATGCAAATGAGGCCACACCTTCAGCTTTACCAGTTTACAAAGTATAAATTCTATTTATCGCGTCTTTCCCTAACAGCTTTCGAAGAAGGGAGAATGCAGAGAACAGCAGGGCAGTGGGGCTGGTAAGAAGCTCTACCTCAGCTGGGAGTGTACTGTGGTTGGAAGGACAGAGTTCAGATCAGGGCACAGAATGCTCTGAGACTGCGGGTACTCGAAGGCACATCGGAACCGATCATCGAAATCCAGGAATTCAATGGTTTTCTCAATATGGTTTATTTTCCCCTGTGAGCACTTAGGTGGTAGTGGTTGCTTTGGGCTGAATTGTGTCTCCACGAAATCACATACTGAATCCCTAACCCCCGTGTCATAGACCGTGACTGCATTTGGATATAGGGTCTTCATTCACAGAGTTAATTATGGTTAAATGGGGGCCTTAGGGTGGGCCCTGATCCATTAGGGCTGGTCTCATAGGGAGAGGGTGGTAGGACACGGAGAGATGACCACACAGGGACACTGTGAGAGGCAGCCACCTCTTACAAGCCAACCAGACCGCCTTGAAGAGGAACCACACCTGCTGACCCCTTCGTCTGGGATTTTCATCCTCTGGAGCCGTGAGCAAACATATTTCTGTGGCATCAGCCCCCAGTCTCTGGCATCTGTTACAGCGGCCCGAGCAGCCCGATGCAGTGGGTACATGGGATATTTTCTTCCTACCCCTCCGAATCCTAGTCCAGCAGCATTCTTGCTCCTGTCTTGCCTCTCTATGGTCTAAGCTGGTCTCTATGAATCCTGACTGCTGGCTTCTCCTACCTGTCTGTTCCTCCCCCTCCCCCACCAGCAGGGCACTTCCCCGTAGGTGCCTGGCCCACATCTTTGTATGGAGCCCCTAACTTGCCCCTGAGTTTCGGCATCGAGGCTGTCAGAGGCTCCTGCAGGACCCCAAGGCAGCACAGCAGCTTAGCGCATGGGAGGAAAACAGTCTACTCCTAGCAAGACCAAGCCAGAATGCCAACGTCACCTGATTGGAATGCGTCCTTAATGGTCATACGTTGTCTCTCCGTCCCTATTTCTTTACCTATAAATCTGACAGTGCCTTAAAGAGACAGAACAATCAATGAGTAATTAGTGAGCAGCTACCTTACGATATCTTTCAAAGATGTCCACCTGCTAGAGCTGACGCTTTTAATCTCCTAAATGTAACTGCAGGTTATTCCGAGGACCCCGAGAGGCAGGATTAATGTCGGCGTCCCCCAGTCCGCGCGCTCTCAGAACATTTTCTCACTCAGCCGCGTCCTATTTATCCTATTTATCTCCCTTTTTCCTACCGAGAGTTTAAAGGTGTGCACACATCTAGCAGTTGGGAAAAGTAAAAAATCTGGTTCAGTGAATGTAATTTATATTGAATATCCTTCATTCTTATTTATATTGAGGAGCAATGTCTTGAAGTTAAAAATATGTTACAATTGTTATGCCATAAATGGAGTGAAAGAATAATTAGGGGACGTACTTTAATACACAAATAAACCACTTATCAGTTTTAGCCTGATGTAATTTCTTCATTTGGTTTCAAGAATTTAAAAGGTTTATGGTTGTGATAGGCAATTGTCACTGTATTGTGCTCAGTGGTTACAATAGTTGTACCTCTGCTGCCACCTAGGCTTCCAGGGAAAGCACTGTGGGCAGATTTCTCAGGCGACTTAATTCATAAAAACAGATGATGCCTAAAAGAATTCTCGGACACTTCCTGCAACACGATTTGGTTGCATTAAGTTGACCATACCTACCCTTGCTAATTTTTTCATAAGAAACAAATACATCTATTTGATTATTACATAATATTATATACCCGGACTTCGTGCATTAGTTAACCTTGAATGGATGAGGAAAAAGAAGGGAAAAAATCTATTATGTAAAATGGTGAGGCAACTCATATTATTTCAAAAAGTTTGAAGTAGATTGAGCCAACACTGTAAATTAACATGATCAATTAAGTTTTATAATGCACGTGTTTATCTTTTAACATTGACCTCTGCAATTAAAGTTAATCTACAACCATTAATGCTCTTATATTATGTCTACCCCCACCTATTACACACTCGTGCATCTCGCTGGGAAGCACGGAAGGAAGCTATTAAATGTCAGGCTCCGAAGAGAGTCGGCATCACGTTCAAATCCACGATCTAACGCTTGTGGTGTATGTGAAATGTGGTAAGTTGTTCAGTCCCCCTCATTGTCATAGTCTTCATCAGTAACAAGGCGATAACCATATCCTGATAGTCCATATAACTAAGACACCTAGTAGCTGTTTTTGCACGGAGATCCTGCTGCAAAGGTTTCCCATGTCCCTATAGCTTCGCTTTCCAGGTAGAGGTTCTTAAGGGCCCGTGCTCTGGGAACCGCCGTGTTCGGGGCAGAATCCTGTGTAGAGAGTAGCATCGCCCCATGGGCAGCCCCCTCTCGTAACAAGGAATAAAATCATTGTACTAAAGAAAATACCTCTTTATTCTATAAGTAATCGCCCATAAATGTTTTGATTCGTTGTACAATGTCCTCTCAGTGCAATGTTTTATTTTAAAAAATAATTCTACCAGTTACTATGTACTCAAGCTGGGTGTTCCTTTTTGGGAAATCAGGAGGTAAATGTCGCCCTTTCCCACCCCAGAGACTGGGGCACCCTGGAACCACAGACAGAACTTGTCTGGGAGAGAAACACAGAGGCCTCCTACAGCCTCCGGGGAGCCTACTAAAGGTCACAGAAATTTGAACATCACAGCGATGATATTCTTTCTCTCTTCTGACTTGTCTTATTGGGCCTCAGGTACATCACTGGTTCTGCTGGAAGTTTTACATCACATGTTAAGAGGAGAAAAAAGCCAAAAGATACAAGAAATGTGGTGGCTTCTGATGAAGAGCACAGCAGGTTGAGACCTTGGGGCACGTAGCAAAAGGGAAAAGGACCTATGGAAGGTCGGGGAGTTTGGCTTTCTCTTCCTCAGACCAAGGCTTGCATTCTTGTTTCTCAGCGAAACTTGCATACACTCTTGAGTGTGTTCTTAAGACGTTCTGAACCCCAATTTCTTCATCTGTAAAATGGGGATATTAAGAACAACAGTCTCAAAGAATCGTTGAGACCATTACAGGAGATAATATGTTTGAAGCATAGAGACAGCATGGTTGGGCCTGGAGAGCATTACGCTGAGGGAAATAAGCCAGTCACAGAGAGAGAAACACCATATAATTTCACTTACACGTGGAATCTAACGAACAAAATGAGCTACCACAACAGAGACAGAGGCTGGGATACCTGCAACACACTGACGGCTGTCAGAGGGGAGCTGGAGGTGGGGAGCCTGGACGAGAGAAGGGGAAGAGATTAGCCAAAGAACATATATACATATATGACCCACGGACACAGACAAAACAGTGGGGTGATGGCCTGAGGGAGGGAGGGGCATGGGTGGAGGCAGGTGGGACATCTGTAATAGTGTAAACAAGAAAAGTAAAGGAAAAAGTACTACAAGGAGACATCATTGTTTATTTTGAATCTGCAAGGAGCTGAGATGCTAAGGCTTTAAGTACTTTGCTTACATTTCCAACAGCTGGGTAGTGGCCGAGCCATGAGGTGATTTTAAACTTTCCTGACACAAAACTCATGCTGTTTTAACACACCAATCCCTTTCCTCTCCTTTTAGAGACACAGCGGAATCCATCACTTGCTCAGTGTTGAAGCGCCTAGCCAGGCTGACGGTGAGGTTGTCAGAATAGACATAAATTACTCAGGTGCTTATCCTGGAAGTAGATAGATTTTATAAGAATCCTTAAACTATCCTGAAGAGTGACCAGAAAATTAAGGTAGGGTTATATATAATATCTCTCTATATTTTAAAGTCAAGGTGAATGACAAGCAAGATATGCCAATTGTTGCACTAGGAAAACAGACCGTGTTATGGCAGCTTAGGAAATCCAGAATATATATTTATAACAGTGCTTTTCACCATCTGCCTCACGAGTGTCAAACTCGCTTAAATCTCTGACATGCACAGCTAGTGACAGGCTGCTGTGACCCATCTGCATACGTGCCACATGCCAGTTGCTTCACTGGGCACTAATTGGTGGAAGCTAAGCTCCGCAAACATTCACTCGGTGGCTAATAAGTGTTTATTCACTGATGGGTCTGCCTGTGGTCAAACGTCTCACACGAAACAGTGCCACCAGCAGAACGAGCGAGACCGGAATTTGAGTCTTCAGTCTTCTTTCCTGCAGCCTGGGGCCCTAAATAGCTCCAGTACTATTTGCTCATTTGTAAAACAGCGGCAGTGAATTTCTCAGTGGATGAATAACACAAGTAACTTATGAGATACTTTTTGCACAGAGTAACTACCAACAAGCAGTATTATGCCCAGCACTACCTCCACTGCTGCTCCTGTGGGTCAGTGCAGCCTGCACAAACCCCTCCCCCCATATGCATGCCCGAGCCTGGACCTGGCCGTCTCAGCAGCCGGGCATCGCCCCGCCTTCCCTGGACTCACCCTCTCTGTGCCAGGTGACACCACCCCTGCCCGCCCGTGCTTTCATCACCAGTGAGTGTGGAATGACAGAGGATGTTAATATTCCCACTGCCCGTGTATGAATTTTAGACTCCTTCTCAGGACCACAAAATTGCTCTGAATAACCAGATTTTAATGAGATAAACTGCAAGTTTAAGACCGTAGGTGCTATGCAATCAAGGCTGGACTGTCACATCCACTCTGTACATTGCAGGTATTTTTAAAAGCCGCTGTCGAGGTCGATGATGGCTTATTGCCTGAGGGTTGATCCTTCCCTAAGTCAGACTCTCCAGCCCCAGCAGAACCTGGACAGGTTTCTGTATATCGCCACTTGTCTCGTGTGAGAGCCATTCACTTCCAGCGTGGATGAAGCGCAAACCCCCATTTCCTCCCACGGAGCGAATGAAAGGAAAGCTCTGACTTTTAGATAGAACGGAAGGGGAACGACTAGCGTGTGCTGCACAGGGAAGCGGCACGATCGGTCTGCAGTTCTGAAAGCATCTCGGGGCAGCTGGGCAGGAAATACACCGCCTAAAAAGTGGGTGGGGATTGGTTTCGGAGCCGTTGGCTCATAGGCAACGTGCACAGCCGTGAACTAGGCTGAGTCCTACTACTTTCAGTGCTGATGTAGGGGGGCTCAACTGACGGGTCTTCCTGGGCCATCGACAAAAGCGCGACAAAGTCATACACCTTTTTTTTTTAGTTTTCTTTTATTAAACAGTTGAGGACACATAAAAATCAATCAGAGTGCTTAAGAGGCGCAGAAACCTAACCACATCTCAGAAGTTTATCCATGCTGTAGCATGTAGCAAAACTTCATTTCCTTTCAAGGCTGAATAATATTCCGTGGTCTGTGTGTACCACGTGGTGTCTATCCACATGGCCTTTGATGAATATTTGGATTGTCTGCACTTGTTTAGTGTGACTGCTGCCGCTATGAACGTTGCTGTACAAACATTTGTTCGAGTACCTACTTTCAGTCCTTCCCCATGTATACCCCCAGGAGAGGAAGTGCTGGATCACACAGGGGTTTGAGGGGTCATTTTCTGAGGAGCCACACACCGGCTTCCACGGCCGTGGCACCGTGTTGCATTCACATCATCACCGCACAAGGGTCCCTTCCTATCTCTCCCTACTCTCACCAACACCTGCTGTGTGTAGAGACAGCAGCAAGCCCTCATCACACCACTCCAGGGAACAGGGACAAGGATGACAAACAGAACTACGTCACTCTGACTCCGGATGTTGCTGTGAGCAATCAACCGTCTTCTGTCTCTGACTCGGGATTCTCCTGTCTTCTGCCCATATATGTGCAGTCATGGCAAGCTAACTAATTAGACGGGAAGCAATGACACGCTCAGATATGGTGCATGTTCTCAAAACAGACAGAAATGAAAGACTGGCCAGCGTAGGTTGAAAAGAGAAGAACAGGCAATGTGTGGAATAGCAAGCACAGGTATTCTCATTCAAGAGTTAGGAGAACGGAGGGTCAGGAATTGTAGAGATATTTTGTCCCCCAAACTTCCCCGGTAACTAATGATGTGGACAGACTCTGATGCCGTCAGTTTCTCTGTCTCCTGGAACAGGCAGCCTGCCACACACAACGGCAGAGCTGTCAGGCCCTGCTTCTCTGGACATCCGGGAATTTAGAAGTCATTTGTGAATTAATAGCACCATTCTGGACTATGATCGAGATGGACTTTGCGTTGGCGAGCTGTGCTTTTAGGTTAATGAAGATATATTAGATTGAAAATGATGGCTGGGTGATTTACATTTCAATTGACTCTGGGAATTTAGGGTTTATTGCCTGGGGGAAACCTTAATTCTCCTATATTATGATTGACTCTTCCATTGTTATGGGAATCTAATTTGATTTTTGCCAGGTCTTACAATGCAGTTTAGATTTTACTCCTAAAGTTTCCTCCTTTATTTTTTTTTAAAAAGTAATGTAGAGTAGCATCTATTTTGGTCCTTGCATAAATGATGCGCCAGAGTGGCCATCCCCAACCACACAGCTGCTCTTCAATTCCGGAGAGCGCCAGCTCACGCAACACCTGCCGTGTCTGTCTGCTGCCTGCCCATGTGGCACCACGCAGGTTCGGCGGCTCACGCAGCCTCTCGGGCACACGGGAAACGAGTTCCGATGACTGGAGCCTCTGCTTCAGCTGATATCAGAAGTTTGCCTTGTTTTGTTTTTCTCTTCTTGCTACTTTAGTATTTCTCCTGTCCTCTCAGGGTAGCTCAGAATGTCAAGGACATATATATTTGTGTACATGTACACACATATACATGTATGTATGTGTGTATGCGTACACACATACATACATGTATATATGTATCTATCTCCCTCCATATAGAGAGATATATAAATATAGTTTATACAAATAAATATTTTATATAAAATATTCCATATGTATTTTTAAAGGGTTTTCTTTATTTAGCCCCAGGAAACTTTAGCATCCACTTTCATGGAATGATAACTGCTTTAGAAACAATTTTAAAAACTAGATATTAGAAGATATTTTGTCACCTCACTAAAGATGGCGTCTGGAATACATAGTCATTTTGAAAATCAGGATTAACATTTTTCATTTTATTAAGATTTCTTTTTTCTATTTTTTGCTACACATGTTAACTATATCTATTTTTTTACTATATACATTAAATCAATCAAAATCCCTAAATATTTAAAATATGGTTTTCACATGGTAGAATTTCTGGCTAAATATTTTAGTTTTATAAATATGAAAGCACCTGT